>NC_048569.1:61615670-61895670 GCF_013265735.2 Oncorhynchus mykiss | reverse complement strand
CACTCAGACTGTTCTCTCTCTCGCTCAGACTGTTCTCTCTCTCGCTCAGACTGTTCTCTCTCTCGCTCAGACTGTTCTCTCTCTCTCGCTCAGACTGTTCTCTCTCTCTCGCTCAGACTGTTCTCTCCCTCTCTCGCTCAGACTGTTCTCTCTCGCTCTCTGTTCTCTCTCTCTCGCTCACTGTTCTCTCTCTCTCGCTCTCGCTCACTGTTCTCTCTCTCTCTCTGGCTCAGACTGTTCTCTCTCTCTCTCTCTCTCCCAGACTGCTCTCTCTCTCGCTCAGACTGTTCTCTCGCTCAGACTGTTCTCTCTCTCGCTCAGACTGTTTCTCTCTCTCTCTCTCTCTCTCTCTCGCTCAGACTGTTTCTCTCTCTCTCTCTCGCTCAGACTGTTCTCTCTCTCTCTCGCTCAGACTGTTCTCTCTCTCTCTCGCTCAGACTGTTCTCTCTCTCTCTCGCTCAGACTGTTCTCTCTCTCTCTCGCTCAGACTGTTCTCTCTCTCTCGCTCAGACTGTTCTCTCTCTCTCTCAGACTGTTCTCTCTCTCTCTCAGACTGTTCTCTCTCTCTCTCGCTCAGACTGTTCTCTCTCTCTCTCTCGCTCAGACTGTTCTCTCTCTCGCTCAGACTGTTCTCTCTCTCGCTCAGACTGTTCTCTCTCTCGCTCAGACTGTTCTCTCTCTCGCTCAGACTGTTCTCTCTCTCGCTCAGACTGTTCTCTCTCTCGCTCAGACTGTTCTCTCTCTCGCTCAGACTGTTCTCTCTCTCGCTCAGACTGTTCTCTCTCTCGCTCAGACTGTTCTCTCTCTCGCTCAGACTGTTCTCTCTCTCTCGCTCAGACTGTTCTCTCTCTCTCGCTCAGACTGTTCTCTCTCTCTCGCTCAGACTGTTCTCTCTCTCGCTCAGACTGTTCTCTCTCTCGCTCAGACTGTTCTCTCTCTCTCGCTCAGACTGTTCTCTCTCTCTCTCGCTCAGACTGTTCTCTCTCTCGCTCTCGCTCACTGTTCTCTCTCTCGCTCTCGCTCACTGTTCTCTCTCTCTCTCTGGCTCAGACTGTTCTCTCTCTCTCTCTCTCTCTCTCTCTCTCTCCCAGACTGCTCTCTCTCTCGCTCAGACTGTTCTCTCTCTCTCGCTCAGACTGCTCTCTCTCTCGCTCAGACTGTTCTCTCTCTCTGACTGTTCTCTCTCTCTGACTGTTCTCTCTCTCTGACTGTTCTCTCTCTCTGACTGTTCTCTCTCTCTGACTGTTCTCTCTCTCTGACTGTTCTCTCTCTCTGACTGTTCTCTCTCTCTGACTGTTCTCTCTCTGACTGTTCTCTCTCTCTGACTGTTCTCTCTCTCGCTCAGACTGTTCTCTCTCTCTCGCTCAGACTGTTCTCTCTCTCTCTCGCTCAGACTGTTCTCTCTCTCTCTCTCGCTCAGACTGTTCTCTCTCTCTCGCTCAGACTGTTCTCTCTCTCTCTCTCGCTCAGACTGTTCTCTCTCTCTCTCTCTCGCTCAGACTGTTCTCTCTCTCGCTCAGACTGTTCTCTCTCGCTCTCGCTCAGACTGTTCTCTCTCTCTCTCTCTCGCTCACTGTTCTCTCTCTCTCGCTCACTATTCTCTCCCTCTCTCTCTCGATCACTGTTCTCTCTCTCTCTCGCCCAGACTGTTCTCTCTCTCTCTCTCTCGCTCAGACTGTTCTCTCTCTCTCTCGCTCAGACTGTTCTCTCTCTCTCTCTCTCGCTCACTGTTCTCTCTCTCTCGCTCACTATTCTCTCCCTCTCGTTCACTATTCTCTCCCTCTCTCACTCGCTCACTGTTCTCTCTCTCACCCAGACTGTTCTCTCTCTCTCTCTCTCGCTCAGACTATTCTCTCGCTCACTGTTCTCTCTCTCTCTCGCCCAGACTGTTCTCTCTCTCGCTCGCTCAGACTATTCTCTCGCTCAGACTGTTCTCTCTCTCTCGCTCAGACTGCTCTCTCTTTCTCTCTCGCTCAGACTGTTCTCTCTCTCTCTCTCGCTCAGACTATTCTCTCTCTCTCTCTCGCTCAGACTGTTCTCTCTCTCGCTCAGACTGTTCTCTCTCTCGCTCAGACTGTTCTCTCTCTCGCTCAGACTGTTCTCTCTCTCGCTCAGACTGTTCTCTCTCTCGCTCAGACTGTTCTCTCTCTCGCTCAGACTGTTCTCTCTCAGACTTCTCTCTCTCGCTCAGACTGTTCTCTCGCTCTCTCGCTCAGACTGTTCTCTCGCTCTCTCGCTCAGACTGTTCTCTCTGACTGTTCTCTCTCTCTGACTGTTCTCTCTCTCTGACTGTTCTCTCTCTGACTGTTCTCTCTCTCGCTCTGACTGTTCTCTCTCTCTCGCTCAGACTGTTCTCTCTCTCTCGCTCGCTCAGACTGTTCTCTCTTTCTCTCTCGCTCAGACTGTTCTCTCTCTCTCTCGCTCAGACTGTTCTCTCTCTCTCGCTCAGACTGTTCTCTCTCTCTCTCGCTCAGACTGTTCTCTCTCTCTCTCGCTCAGACTGTTCTCTCTCTCTCGCTCAGACTGTTCTCTCTCTCTCGCTCAGACTGTTCTCTCTCTCTCTCTCGCTCAGACTGTTCTCTCTCTCTCTCTCGCTCAGACTGTTCTCTCTCTCGCTCAGACTGTTCTCTCTCGCTCTCGCTCAGACTGTTCTCTCTCTCTCTCTCGCTCACTGTTCTCTCTCTCTCGCTCACTATTCTCTCCCTCTCTCTCTCGCTCACTGTTCTCTCTCTCTCTCTCTCGCCCAGACTGTTCTCTCTCTCTCTCTCTCGCTCAGACTGTTCTCTCTCTCTCTCGCTCAGACTGTTCTCTCTCTCTCTCTCTCGCTCACTGTTCTCTCTCTCTCGCTCACTATTCTCTCCCTCTCGTTCACTATTCTCTCCCTCTCTCACTCGCTCACTGTTCTCTCTCTCACCCAGACTGTTCTCTCTCTCACCCAGACTGTTCTCTCTCTCTCTCTCGCTCAGACTATTCTCTCGCTCACTGTTCTCTCTCTCTCTCGCCCAGACTGTTCTCTCTCTCTCTCTCTCGCTCAGACTATTCTCTCGCTCAGACTGTTCTCTCTCTCTCGCTCAGACTGCTCTCTCTTTCTCTCTCGCTCAGACTGTTCTCTCTCTCTCTCTCGCTCAGACTATTCTCTCTCTCTCTCTCGCTCAGACTATTCTCTCTCTCTCTCTCGCTCAGACTATTCTCTCTCTCTCTCTCGCTCAGACTGTTCTCTCTCTCGCTCAGACTGTTCTCTCTCTCGCTCAGACTGTTCTCTCTCTCGCTCAGACTGTTCTCTCTCTCGCTCAGACTGTTCTCTCTCTCGCTCAGACTGTTCTCTCTCTCGCTCAGACTGTTCTCTCTCTCGCTCAGACTGTTCTCTCTCTCGCTCAGACTGTTCTCTCTCTCGCTCAGACTGTTCTCTCTCAGACTTCTCTCTCTCGCTCAGACTGTTCTCTCGCTCTCGCTCAGACTGTTCTCTCGCTCTCTCGCTCAGACTGTTCTCTCTCTCTCCCTCTCTCTTGCTCAGACTGTTCTCTCTCGCTCAGACTGTTCTCTCTCTCGCTCAGACTGTTCTCTCTTTCTCTCTCGCTCAGACTGCTCTCTTTCTCTCTCGCCCAGACTGCTCTCTCTCTCGCTCAGACTGTTCTCTCACTCAGACTGTTCTCTCTCTCTCTCTCTCGCTCAGACTGTTCTCTCTCTCTCTCTCGCTCAGACTGTTCTCTCTCTCTCTCTCGCTCAGACTGTTCTCTCTCTCGCTCAGACTGTTCTCTCTCTCTCTCTCTCCCGCTCACTGTTCTCTCTCTCTCGCTCAGCCTGCTCTCTCTCTCGCTCACAATGTTCTCTCTCTCGCTCACAATGTTCTCTCTCTCGCTCAGACTGTTCTCTCTCTCTCGCTCAGACTGTTCTCTCTCTCCCGCTCAGACTGTTCTCTCTCTCTCTCGCTCAGACTGTTCTCTCTCTCGCTCAGACTGTTCTCTCTCTCTCTCGCTCAGACTGTTCTCTCTCTCTCTCGCTCAGACTGTTCTCTCTCTCGCTCAGACTGTTCTCTCTCTCGCTCAGACTGTTCTCTCTCTCGCTCAGACTGTTCTCTCTCTCGCTCAGACTGTTCTCTCTCAGACTTCTCTCTCTCGCTCAGACTGTTCTCTCGCTCTCTCGCTCAGACTGTTCTCTCGCTCTCTCGCTCAGACTGTTCTCTCTCTCTCCCTCTCTCTTGCTCAGACTGTTCTCTCTCGCTCAGACTGTTCTCTCTCTCGCTCAGACTGTTCTCTCTTTCTCTCTCGCTCAGACTGCTCTCTTTCTCTCTCGCCCAGACTGCTCTCTCTCTCGCTCAGACTGTTCTCTCTCACTCAGACTGTTCTCTCTCTCTCTCTCTCGCTCAGACTGTTCTCTCTCTCTCTCTCGCTCAGACTGTTCTCTCTCTCTCTCTCGCTCAGACTGTTCTCTCTCTCTCTCTCGCTCAGACTGTTCTCTCTCTCTCTCTCTCGCTCAGACTGTTCTCTCTCTCGCTCAGACTGTTCTCTCTCTCTCTCTCTCCCGCTCACTGTTCTCTCTCTCTCGCTCAGCCTGCTCTCTCTCTCGCTCACAATGTTCTCTCTCTCGCTCACAATGTTCTCTCTCTCGCTCAGACTGTTCTCTCTCTCTCGCTCAGACTGTTCTCTCTCTCCCGCTCAGACTGTTCTCTCTCTCTCTCGCTCAGACTGTTCTCTCTCTCGCTCAGACTGTTCTCTCTCTCTCTCGCTCAGACTGCTCTCTCTCTCTCGCTCAGACTGCTCTCTCTCTCTCGCTCAGACTGCTCTCTCTCTCTCGCTCAGACTGCTCTCTCTTTCTCTCTCGCCCAGACTGCTCTCTCTCTCTCTCGCTCAGACTGTTCTCTCTCTCGCTCTCTCTCTCGCTCAGACTGTTCTCTCTCTCGCTCAGACTGTTCTCTCTCTCTCTCGCTCAGACTGTTCTCTCTCATACTGTTCTCTCTCTCTCTCTCTCGCTCAGACTGTTCTCTCGCTCTCTCGCTCAGACTGTTCTCTCTCTCTCCCTCTCTCTCGCTCAGACTGTTCTCTCTCTGACTGTTCTCTCCCGCTCAGTTCTCTCTCTCTCTCGCTCAGACTGTTCTCTCTCTCTCTCGCTCAGACTGTTCTCTCTCTCTCTCGCTCAGACTGTTCTCTCTCTCTCTCTCTCGCTCAGACTGTTCTCTCTCTTGCTCAGACTGTTCTCTCTATCGCTCAGACTGTTCTCTCTCTCTCGCTCAGACTGTTCTCTCAGACTGTTCTCTCTCTCTGACTCTCGCTCAGACTGTTCTCTCTCTCTCTCAGACTCTCTCGCTCAGACTGTTCTCTCTCTCTCTCACGCTCAGACTGTTCTCTCTCTCTCTCACGCTCACTGTTCTCTCTCTCTCGCTCAGACTGTTCTCTCTCTCTCGCTCAGACTGTTCTCTCTCTCACTCAGACTGTTCTCTCTCTCTCTCGCTCAGACTGTTCTCTCTCTCTCGCTCAGACTGTTCTCTCGCTCTCGCTCAGACTGTTCTCTCGCTCAGACTGTTCTCTCTCTCGCTCAGACTGCTCTCTCTCTCGCTCAGACTGCTCTCTCTCTCTCTCAGACTGCTCTCTCTCTCTCTTCTCCCTCTCTGTTCTCTCTCTCTCGCTCACTGTTCTCTCTCTCTCGCTCACTGTTCTCTCTCTCTCGCTCACTGTTCTCTCTCTCTCTCGCTCACTGTTCTCTCTCTCTCTCGCTCACTGTTCTCTCTCTCTCTCGCTCACTGTTCTCTCTCTCTCTCTCTCTCTGTTCTCTCTCTCTCTCGCTCACTGTTCTCTCTCTCTCTCTCTCTGGCTCAGACTGTTCTCTCTCTCTCGCTCAGACTGTTCTCTCTCTCTCTCGCTCAGACTGTTCTCTCTCTCTCTCTCGCTCAGACTGTTCTCTCTCGCTCAGACGGTTCTCTCGCTCAGACTGTTCTCTCTCTCTCGCTCAGACTGCTCTCTTTCTCTCTCGCCCAGACTGCTCTCTCTCTCTCGCTCAGACTGTTCTCTCTCTCGCTCGCTCTCTCTCTCTCTCGCTCAGACTGTTCTCTCTCTCAGACTGTTCTCTCTCTCTCGCTCAGACTGTTCTCTCTCTCTCTCGCTCAGACTGTTCTCTCTCTCTCGCTCAGACTG
Organism: Oncorhynchus mykiss; assembly: GCF_013265735.2. Classification (NCBI taxonomy): domain Eukaryota; kingdom Metazoa; phylum Chordata; class Actinopteri; order Salmoniformes; family Salmonidae; genus Oncorhynchus; species Oncorhynchus mykiss. Next base: position 61,889,542 of record NC_048569.1, on the reverse strand, counting down.
TTCTCTCTCTCTCGCTCAGACTGTTCTCTCTCTCTCGCTCAGACTGTTCTCTCTCTCTCGCTCAGACTGTTCTCTCTCTCTCTCGCTCAGACTGTTCTCTCTCTCTCTCGCTCAGACTGTTCTCTCTCTCTCTCGCTCAGACTGTTCTCTCTCTCTCTCGCTCAGACTGTTCTCTCTCTCTCTCGCTCAGACTGTTCTCTCTCTCTCTCGCTCAGACTGTTCTCTCTCTCTCGCTCAGACTGTTCTCTCTCTCTCTCGCTCAGACTGTTCTCTCTCTCTCTCGCTCAGACTGTTCTCACTCTCTCGCTCAGACTGTTCTCTCTCTCTCGCTCAGACTGTTCTCTCTCGCTCACTGTTCTCTCGCTCAGACTGCTCTCTTTCTCTCTCGCCCAGACTGCTCTCTTTCTCTCTCTCGCTCTCTCTCTCGCTCAGACTGTTCTCTCTCTCTCTCTCTCTCGCTCAGACTGTTCTCTCTCTCTCGCTCAGACTGTTCTCTCTCTCTCTTGCTCAGACTGTTCTCTCTCGCTCAGACTGTTCTCTCTCTCTCTCGCTCAGACTGTTCTCTCTCTCTCTCGCTCAGACTGTTCTCTCTCTCTCTCGCTCAGACAGCTCTCTTTCTCTCTCGCCCAGACTGCTCTCTCTCTCTCGCTCAGACTGTTCTCTCTCTCTCGCTCAGACTGTTCTCTCTCGCTCAGACTGTTCTCTCGCTCAGACTGTTCTCTCTCTCTCTCAGACTGTTCTCTCTCTCTCTCGCTCAGACTGTTCTCTCTCTCTCTCGCTCAGACTGTTCTCTCTCTCTCGCTCAGACTGTTCTCTCTCTCTCGCTCAGACTGTTCTCTCTCTCTCGCTCAGACTGTTCTCTCTCGCTCACTGTTCTCTCGCTCAGACTGCTCTCTTTCTCTCTCGCCCAGACTGCTCTCTTTCTCTCTCGCTCAGACTGTTCTCTCTCTCTCGCTCTCTCTCTCGCTCAGACTGTTCTCTCTCTCTCTCTCTCGCTCAGACTGTTCTCTCTCTCTCTCTCGCTCAGACTGTTCTCTCTCTCTCGCTCAGACTGTTCTCTCTCTCTCTTGCTCAGACTGTTCTCTCTCGCTCAGACTGTTCTCTCTCTCTCTCGCTCAGACTGTTCTCTCTCTCTCTCGCTCAGACTGTTCTCTCTCTCTCGCTCAGACAGCTCTCTTTCTCTCTCGCCCAGACTGCTCTCTCTCTCTCGCTCAGACTGTTCTCTCTCTCTCGCTCAGACTGTTCTCTCTCGCTCAGACTGTTCTCTCGCTCAGACTGTTCTCTCTCGCTCAGACTGTTCTCTCTCTCTCTCGCTCAGACTGTTCTCTCTCTCTCTCGCTCAGACTGTTCTCTCTCTCTCGCTCAGACTGTTCTCTCTCTCTCGCTCAGACTGTTCTCTCTCTCTCGCTCAGACTGTTCTCTCTCTCTCGCTCAGACTGTTCTCTCTCTCTCGCTCAGACTGTTCTCTCGCTCAGACTGTTCTCTCGCTCAGACTGTTCTCTCTCTCTCTCGCTCAGACAGCTCTCTTTCTCTCTCGCCCAGACTGCACTCTCTCTCGCTCAGACTGTTCTCTCTCTCTCTCGCTCTCTCTCTCGCTCAGACTGTTCTCTCTCTCTCTCTCTCGCTCAGACTGTTCTCTCTCTCTCTCGCTCAGACTGTTCTCTCTCGCTCAGACTGTTCTCTCTCTCGCTCAGACTGTTCTCTCTCTCGCTCAGACTGTTCTCTCTCTCGCTCACTGTTCTCTCTCTCGCTCACTGTTCTCTCTCTCGCTCAGACTGTTCTCTCTCTCGCTCAGACTGTTCTCTCTCTCGCTCAGACTGTTCTCTCTCTCGCTCAGACTGTTCTCTCTCTCTCGCTCAGACTGTTCTCTCTCTCTCTCGCTCAGAATGTTCTCTCTCTCTCTCTCTCAGACTGTTCTCTCTCTCTCTCACTCAGAATGTTCTCTCTCTCGCTCAGACTGTTCTCTCTCTCTCTCTCTCTCGCTCACTGTTCTCTCCCTCTCTCTCTCGCTCAGACTGTTCTCTCTCTCTCTCTCTCGCTCAGACTGTTCTCTCTCTCTCTCTCGCTCAGACTGTTCTCTCTCTCTCTCGCTCAGACTGTTCTCTCTCTCTCTCGCTCAGACTGTTCTCTCTCTCTCTCTCGCTCAGACTGTTCTCTCTCTCTCTCTCTCGCCCAGACTGTTCTCTCTCTCTCGCCCAGACTGTTCTCTCTCTCTCGCCCAGACTGTTCTCTCTCTCTCTCGCCCAGACTGTTCTCTCTCTCTCTCTCTCTCGCTCAGACTCTCTCGCTCAGACTCTCTCGCTCAGACTGTTCTCTCTCTCTCTTGCTCAGACTGTTCTCTCTCTGACTGTTCTCTCTCTCTCTCTCGCTCAGACTGTTCTCTCTCTCTGACTGTTCTCTCTCTCTCTGACTGTTCTCTCTCTCTCTGACTGTTCTCTCTCTCTCTGACTGTTCTCTCTCTCTGACTGTTCTCTCTCTCTGACTGTTCTCTCTCTCTCTCTCTCTCTCTCTTTCAGACTGTTCTCTCTCTCTCTCGCTCAGACTGTTCTCTCTCAGACTGTTCTCTCTCTCTCGCTCAGACTGTTCTCTCTCTCTCTCTCAGACTGTTCTCTCTCTCTCTCAGACTGTTCTCTCTCTCTCTGACTGTTCTCTCTCTCTCTGACTGTTCTCTCTCTCTCTGACTGTTCTCTCTCTCTCTGACTGTTCTCTCTCTCTCTCGCTCAGACTTCTCTCTCAGACTGTTCTCTCTCTCTCTCGCTCAGACTTCTCTCTCAGACTGTTCTCTCTCTCTCGCTCAGACTGTTCTCTCTCTCTCTCTCAGACTGTTCTCTCTCTCTCTCTCAGACTGTTCTCTCTCTCTCTCTCAGACTGTTCTCTCTCTCTCAGACTGTTCTCTCTCTCTCGCTCAGACTGTTCTCTCTCTCTCTCTCAGACTGTTCTCTCTCTCTCTCTCAGACTGTTCTCTCTCTCTCTCTCAGACTGTTCTCTCTCTCTCAGACTGTTCTCTCTCTCTCTCAGACTGTTCTCTCTCGCTCAGACTGTTCTCTCTCGCTCAGACTGTTCTCTCTCGCTCAGACTGTTCTCTCTCGCTCAGACTGTTCTCTCTCGCTCAGACTGTTCTCTCTCGCTCAGACTGTTCTCTCTCGCTCAGACTGTTCTCTCTCGCTCAGACTGTTCTCTCTCGCTCAGACTGTTCTCTCTCGCTCAGACTGTCTCTCTCGCTCAGACTGTCTCTCTCGCTCAGACTGTCTCTCTCGCTCAGACTGTCTCTCTCGCTCAGACTGTCTCTCTCGCTCAGACTGTCTCTCTCGCTCAGACTGTCTCTCTCGCTCAGACTGTCTCTCTCGCTCAGACTGTCTCTCTCGCTCAGACTGTCTCTCTCGCTCAGACTGTCTCTCTCGCTCAGACTGTCTCTCTCGCTCAGACTGTTTCTCTCGCTCAGACTGTTCTCTCTCTCTCTCACGCAGACTGTTCTCTCTCTCTCTCTCGCTCACTCACACACACACAGCCGGTCTCCTTAATTTCTCCCTGTAGAACCTTGCATTAGCATTAAGATAAGCGCATAATGACATTAAATGTGATTAAGTGGTGCAACAGCAAAAAGGGTTCAGTCATAAGAATAAAGGCGACCGGGGAAATAGAATATTGGAGTTTAGCAGCACTTAGAGACTGGTGAGAAAAGCTGTGGAATTGCTTCCTCTGCTGAGCACTCAAGAAGTTCCTGGGTTAAAAATCATGGAGGCTAGCGCAGTGTTTCCCAAACTCAAACAAAAGAGAAATGGAACAGAGAGAAAATGTAGCAATTATATAATGAATATCATGCAATTCTACTCATTCGGCCATTGGGGAGAGAGAAACATTTGCAGCTCATTTCCAGTAATTCTACATATTTAGCCATGGTGTGAAGAGAAATGTTTGCAGTTTTAAAGCTCATTCCCTGTGATTCTATACATTTTTCCATGACGTATGCCATGTTAATATTTGAGTGGGAGTGACTAACAAAATCAAATGGGGGTCCCGTGGAATTAAGGGCCCCTGGACATTCATTGTGTGTGTGCAATGATGTGCGAAATCTGGGATTTTCTTTTTCATTATTTATTGGATAAGCATTAGAATAAGCCACCTCAATATTTGCAGCCATAGATGGTAATGTCTCTCTAGGAGCTGATCTGTCATCAGTACTGTGAAATAATTTGAACAGATTTGAATGGAGAATGCGGATTTTGAAATTGTACCTTGTGTATTCTACTATTCTAACTCTCAACAGTACGTTGAGACCCAGACTGAGTTTCTAAAGAATAAATATATTGATCAAAAATATAACATGTAAAGTGTTTCATGAGCTGACAAAAGATCCCAGAGATCTTTTAGCGCAAAATGCTTATTTCTCTCAAATTTTGTGCACAAATTTGTTAACATCCCTGTTAGTGAGTATTTCTCCTTTGCCAAGATAATACATCCACCTGACAGGTGTGGCATATCAAAAAGCAGATTTAAGAAACATTACACAGGTGTACCTTGTGCTGGGACAGTGAAGACCACTCTAAAATTAGCAGTTTTGTCCCACAATACAATGCTACAGATGTTTCATGTTCTGAGGGAGCGTGCAATTGGCATGCTGACTGCAGAAATATCCACCAGAGCTGTTGTCAGATAATTTAATGTACATTTCTGTACCATAAGACACCTCCAACATCGCTTTAGAAAATTTGGCAGTACAGCCAACCGGCCTCACAACCGCAGACCACATGTAACCACACCAGCCCAGGACCTCCACATCCGGCTTCTTCACCAGTGGGATTGTCTGAGACACGCCACCCGGACAGCTTATGAAACTGTGGGTTCGCACAACCAAAGAATTTCTGCACAAACTGTCAGAAACCGTCTCAGGGAAGCTCATCTGCATGCTCGTTGTCCTCACCAGGGTCTTAACATTACTGCAGTTTGGCATCGTAACTGACTTCAGAGAGCAAATGCTCACCTTCGATGACCACTGGCACGCTGGAGAAGTGTGCTCTTCACAGATGAATCCCGGTTTCAATTGTACCCGGGCAGATGGCAGACAGCGTGTAAGGTGTCGTGTGGGCGGGTGGTTTGCTGATGTCAACATTGTGAACAGAGTGCCCCATATTAGAGGTGGGGTTATGGGCATACATAACTTATGGACAACGAACACAATTGCATTTTATCGATGGCAATTTGAATGCACAGAGATACTGAGACCAGCTCCCGAGGCACATTGTCGTGCCATTCATCTGCCACCATCGCCTCATGTTTCAGAATGATAATGCACGGCTCCATGTCGCAAGGATCTGTACACAATTTCTGGAAGCTGAAAATGTCCCAGTTCTTCCATGGCCTGCAAACTCACCACACATATCACCCATTGATTATGTTTGGGATGCTCTGGATCGATGTGTACAACAGCATGTTCCAGTTCCCTTCAACATCCAGCAACTTCGCACAGCCATTGAAGAGGAGTGGGACAACATTCCACAGACCACAATCAACAGCCTGATCATATCTATGCGAAGGAGATGTGTCGTACTGCATGAGGCAAATGGTGGTCACACCAGATACTGACTGGTTTTCTGTTCCACGGCCCTACCTATTTTTTTTTTCAGATGCATATCTGTATTCCCAGTCATGTGAAATACATACATTAGGGCCTAATTAATTTATATGAACTGTAACTCAGGAAAATCTTTGAAATTGTTCCATGTTGCGTTTATATTTCAATAATAACAATGGATAATAATAAATATTTTAGATTTTATGTCGCTTAACAGATAGCCCTGTGTGTGTGCATACAGTGCCTTCGGAAAGTATTCAGACCCATTGACTTTTCACACATTTTGTTATGTTACAGCCGTAATCTAAAATGGATTACATTTTAAAAAAATCCTCATCAATCTATACACTATCTCATAATGACAAAGCGAAAAGTTTTTTTTTTAAAAACAGTTTTTTTAAACCTGAAATACCTTATTTACGTAAGTATTCAGACCCTTTGCTAGGAGACTCTAAATTGAGCTCAGGTGCATCCTGTTTCCATTGATCATCCTTGAGATGTTTCTACAACTTGATTGGAGTCCACCTGTGGTAAATTCAATTGATTGGACATGATTTGGAAAGGCATAAACCTGTCTATATAAGGTCTCACAGTTGACAGTCCATGTCAGAGCAAAAGCCAAGCAATGAGGTCGAAGGAATGGTCCGTAGAGCTCCGAGACAGGATTGTGTCAAGGCAACCAAAAAAATTCTGCAGCACTGAAGGTCCCCAAGAACACAGTGGCCTCCATCATTCTTAAATAGAAGAAGTTTGGAACCTAGACTCGGCCAAACTGAGCAATCGGGGGATAATTTTTTTATACATTTGCAAACATTTTAAACACCTGTTTTTGCTTTTTCATTATGGGGTATTGTGTGTAGATTGATGAGGGGGGGGGGGGGGGGGGGGGCGATTTAATCAATTTTAGAATAAGGCTGTAACGTAACAAAATGTTGCAATACTTTCCGAATGCACTGTAGGTACGTATGTGTGTGCTCACTAAGGCACAATGTCACTTAAGGGCACACAAAAGACAAAGTACATTTTCCTCATCACTCAAGACAAGTGTGGTCACAGGAAGCATCCCATCTTGGAGCACAGGATAGGAGAGGAAGAAGAGGGTTATTAGACGTTAGCAGTGAGCCGAACAGAGAGAGATAGAGAACAGAGATTAGTGAGGCCATCCATCTCTGGCTCAGTCCAGCCTCAGCCTGAGGGGAACACGATGATTTAGTGGTGTGAGGGCTAGAAACAAGGAAAGAAGGAGAGAAATATATATATATATATATATGAGTGCGTGCGTGCTTGTGTGTATGTGCACGCGTTCGCATGCGTGTGTCTGATCAGGGCCAGAGTAGAAAACATCAGGTGTGTGTGTGTTCGAGTTTGGCTGTCAGCCGTCAGTGAAGCTGGAGCAGGCGCTGTAGCAGCCGTGATGTACCCCCACAGCCACACCTACAGCCTCAGCTGGCACAGAGAAGACTGTATTATACCTTCAATTTGCTCAGTTCAAATCTAATAGAAAGATTCAGTTTGTCACACATCTCCCCATGAGAGGGTCTTAAATCTATAGTCACAGTGCCACTCACAACAGTGAGTCATAATTCAATTCATTTCAGGGCTATAATGGATCCTGGGGGTGGATGTAGGTATTGTATGGACATTTGTGGACAATATACAGTATGTATTGTATGGACAATGTATGCACTCATGACTGGAAGACGCTTTGAATTAAAGCGTCTGCTAAATGGCATATATTATTATTAATATATATTATTTATATTCCACCAGGTGCTGGGTATCTCATATCCTGATTAATTGCCAGGTGCAGGCAGCATACAGCGTGTTCAGGGCCTTAGCACCGTGTGGTGATCTGCAGGGCAATGACTGATGTTCAGTCAGGTCTACTTAATAAGGCAGAGAGAGTGGAGGGTATGTGTGTCCGGTGCACCTGGAAATCCTATTAGGCTTCAGCTCAGCTGGCTAACTCACCACAGAAGGACTTTTATCTGGATGGATGACTACACAGAACACAAGCGTTAGCCACATCAATAGAGTAATCATTTTAGCAGGCGATGCTAGCGCTAACTTCAGGCTACTGTTACAATACCCTATACTGATCAGCAGTAACACAATTCTTCAGCCACAAGGCATCGGGAATCAGCAGATACATTCATTTAAAGACAAAGTCTTGTCACTTCCCATTGAGTTAGTGACCCTAAAACATGCTGCAGGTACTGAACCAGTGAGCAGGATCGCTAACTCAATTTAGAAACCTATTGGCCTGGATACAGCGGACTGACGATGACCCTTCTCTACTTCTACCCAACCTGAAACATAACAATACGTTTACTGTCCTGTTTTCATGAAAAGACAGTCTGGGTCTAGCTATGTGTCAGTGTCTGAGTTTCTCATTTTCTCCCTCTCGCTGCCAGCTCTCTCTCTCTGCTGGGGCTGAATCACTTCTTTCATTATTTTCTTATTTCCCTCTCTCGCTCACTCCCCCCACCCTCTTCCCCTCTACTCTGGGCAGTGTTTCCAGACACCCAGGTCTGAGATAAGCAGAGAGAAGCCAGACTGTGTGGTGGGCCGTGTGCCCGTCTGGATGGCAGCAGGAGGCAGACACCCTGATTAGAGGGGCTGAGCTGGGCTTTCAACCACCACCTCGCTTTGACCACAGAACAACCACTGAACCATAGCTGCACTTAACCATGAACACAGACTGGATAGGTTAGATCAGGTCGATTTTTGAAAACATCTGCCGCATCCAATGTTTTCAGATCTATACGTGCCTTTAGAGGCTAGAGTTTGTAGTTTACCTACTGTGCTGCTGGTTGTAATTTCAACATGATCATATTGTCTGCTGCAAAGCGTGAACACCGGACTAAGATCGAATCGTTCTACACCCGCTCCGACGCTTGTTGGATGTGGAAGGGCTTGCAAACCATTACAGACTACAAAGGGAAGCACAGCCGAGAGCTGCCCAGTGACACAAGCCTACCAGACGAGCTAAATTACTTCTACGCTCGCTTTGAGGCAAGTAACACTGAAACATGCATGAGAGCATCAGCTGTTCTGGACGACTGTGTATTCACGCCAGCCGCAGCCGATGTGAGTAAGACCTTTAAACAGGTCAACATTCACAAGGCCGCAGGGCCAGATGGATTACCAGGACGTGTACTCCGAGCATGCGCTGAGTCTGTAATACCAACATGTTTCAAGCAGACCACCATAGACCCTGTGCCCAAGAACACTAAGGTAACCTGCCTAAATGACTACCGACCCGTAGCACTCACGTCTATAGCCATGAAGTGCTTTGAAAGGCTGGTCGTGGGTCACATCAACACCATTATCCCAGAAACCCTAGACCCACTCCAATTTGCATACCGCCCCAAAAGTTCCACAGATGATGCAATCTCTATTGCACTCCACACTGCACTTTCACACCTGGACAAAAGGAATACCTATGTGAGAATGCTATTCATTGACTACAGCTAAGCGTTCAACACCATAGTGCCCTCACAGCTCATCACTAAGCAAAGGACACTGGGACTAAACACCTCCCTCTGCAACTGGATCCTGGACTTCCTAGCGGGCTGTCCCCCTAGCGGGCTGTGCTCAGTCCCCTCCTGTACTCCCTGGTCACTCATAACTGCACGGCCAGGCACAACTCTAACACCATCATTAAGTTTGCCGACGACACAACAGTGGTAAGCCTGATCACCGACAACGACGAGAAAGCCTATAGGGAGGAGGTCAGAGACCTGACCGTGTGGTGCAAGGACAACAACCTCCCCCTCAACATGATTTTGACAAAGGAGATGATTGTGGACTACAGAAAAAGGAGGACCGAGCACGCCCCATTCTCATCGACAGGGCTATAGTGGAGCAGGTTGAGAGCTTCAAGTTCCTTGGTGTCCACTGCCTGGTATGGCAACTGCTCAGCCTCCGACAGCAAGACACTACAGATGGTAGTGCATACGGCCCAATACATCACTGGGGCCAAGCATCCTGCCATCCAGGACCTCTATACCGGTGTCAGAGGAACGCCCTAATTATTGTGAAAGACTCCAGCCACGCTAGTTATAGACTGTCCTCTCTGCTACAGCATGACAAGCGGTACCGGAGTACCAAGTCTAGATCCAAGAGGCTTCTAAACTCTAAAACAGCTTCTACCCCCAAGCCATAAGACTCCTGAACATCTAATCAAATGGCTACCCAGACTATTTGCATTGCCCCCACTCTTTTACGCTGCTGCTACTCTGTTATTATCTATGCATAGTCACTTTAATAACTCTACCTACATGTACATATTACCTCAATTACCTCGACTAACTGGTGCCCCTGCACATTGACTCTGTACTGGTACTCCCTGTATATAGCCTCGCTATTGTTATTTTACTGCTGCTCTTTAATTACTTGTTCCTTTTATTTCTTTTTTTGGCGAGGTATTTTTCTTCAAACTGTATTGTTGGTCAAGGACTCGTAAGTAAGCATTTCACTGTAAACGTCTACACCGGTTGTATTCGGCGCCTGTGGCAAATAACGTTTGATTTGATTTGATATCAGCTCGAACAGTAGGAACTACAGGTGTGATTGGGAAAGTGCAAGGTAATTATGGAATATTCAATCTAACTAAATGCCATGGGTTAGAAATCAGAGAGCTAAAACGCTCTTTAATGACATTGCAAAAAGGCTTAAATACCTCCTGCTGGTTGGCACATGGCCCTCTGTGGTCATGTGACTAAATGCAGGAGCAGTGGAGAATGTGTAAGTGGCTTGGTAATAAAAGTAATTGTGAGAAATACTGAGTCCATGCCGGGAGATGCAGAAGCGACCATGGCAACGGAGGGAGAGAGCAAGAGAGAGAGAGAGAGAGCAGTAGAGCTGTCAGTGCATGTAGATTTAGCAAAAGAGGAGAAAGAAGGAAGGAGTGGGAGAAGGAAAAGAAGGTGTCACTACCTCAAACCCAATTAACACCACCACCTCAGGGGCTCTGAGAATATAAAGGAATTAAAATAAAATAATTAAACCAATCAACCTCTCCAGCCAAGTGGACAATTATTCTAGAACTGGCCTCAACAGCTGTGTTTAGCTGGGAAATAACCCCTGAAATACAAAGCTAATAGCATGATTATACAGGATGCCCTACAAATACATATATGAGCTCCTAGAATGACATCCATCCACTGACAGACCAAGACACCAGGCTGAACACCTACAGTTGAAGTCGGGAAGTTTACATACACTTAGGTTGGTGCCATTAAAACTAGTTTTTCAACCACTTCACAAATTTCTTGTTAACAAACTATAGTTTTGCCAAGTCGGTTAGGACATCTAATTTGCATGACACAAGTAATATTTCCAACAACTGTTTACAGACAGGTTATTTCACCTCAGAAAAAAATTGTAGACCTCCACAAGTTTGGTTCATCCTTGGGAACAATTTCCAAACACCTGAAGGTACCACATTCATCTGTACAAACAATAGTACACAAGTATAAACACCATGGGACCACGCAGCCGTCATACCGCTCAGGAAGGAGAAGCGTTCTGTCTCCTAGAGATGAACGTACTTTGGTGCGAAAAGTGCAAATCAATCGCAGAACAACAGCAAAGGACCTTGTGAAGATGCTGGAGGAAACAGGTATAAAAGTATCTATATACACAGTAAAACGAATCCTATGTCAACATAACCTGAAAGGCCATTCAGCAATGAAGAAGCCACTGCTCCAAAACCGCCATAAAAAAGCCAGACTACGGTTTGCAACTGCACATGGGGACAAAGATCATACTTTTTGGAGAAACCTCAATCCTCTAGAACATTTGTGGGCAGAACTTAAAAAGCATGTGCGAGCAAGGAGGCCTACAAACCTGACTCAGTTACACCAGCTCTGTCAGGAGGAATGGGCCAAAATTCACCCAAATTATTGTGGGAAGCTTGTGGAAGGCTACCCGAAAAGTTTGACCAAAGTTAAACAACTTTAAAGGCAATGCTACCAAATACTAATTGAGTGTATGTAAACTTCTAATAAAAGCTGAAATAAAACATTCTCTCTACTATTATTCTGACATCTCACATTCTTAAATTACAGTGGTGATCCTAACTGACATAAAACAGGTCATTTTTACTAGGATTAAATGTCATCAATTGTTAAAAACTGAGTTTAAATGTATTTGGCTAAGGTGCATGTAAACTTCCGACTTCAACTGTAAATGATTAACAGAGAGTAGCAGCAGCGTAAAAGAGGGGTGGGAGGGGGAACAATGCAAATAGTCTGGGTAGCCATTTGATTACCAGTTCAGTTGTCTTATGGCTTGGGGTAAAAGCTGTTGAGAAGCCTTTTGGACCTAGTCTTGGCGCTCCGGTACCGCTTGCCATGTGGTAGCAGAGAGAACATTCTATGACTGGGGTGGCTGGGGTCTTAGACCATTTTTAGGGCTTTCCTCTGACACGGCCTGGTGTAGAGGTCCTGGATGGCAGGCAGGGATGTACTGGGCCATGTGCACTATCCTCTGTAGTGCCTTGCGGTTGGAGGCCGATACTCTCGATGTTGCAGTTGTAGAACCTTTTGAGGATCTGTGGACCCATGCCAAATCTTTTTAATTTCCTGAGGGGGAATAGGTTTTGTCGTGCCCGCTTCATGACTGTCTTGGTGTGTTTGGACCATTGTAGTTTGTTGGTGATTTTGACACCAAGGAACTTGAAGCTCTCAACCTGCTCCACTACAGCCACCTCAATGACAATGGGGGCATGCTCGGTCCTCCTTTTCCTGTAGTCCACAATCGTCTCAGTCTTGGTTAAGTTGAGGGATAGGTTGTTATTCTGGCACCACCCGGCCAGGTCTCCAATCTCCTCCATATTGGCTGTCCCTTGTTGTTGGTGATCAGGCCTAGCACTGTTGTTTTGTCTGCAAACTTAATGATGGTGTTGGAGTCGTGCCTGGCCATGCTGTCGTGGGTGAACAGGGAGTACAGAAGGGGACTGTGCACACACCCCTGGGGAGCTCCAGTGTTGAGGATCAGCGTGGCAGATGTGTTGCTACCTACGCTCACCACCTGGGGGCGGCCCGTCAGGAAGTCCAGGATCCAGTTGCAGAGGGAGGTGTTTAGTCCTTAGCTTAGTGATTAGCTTTGAGGATACTATGGTGTTAAACGCTGAGCTGTAGTCGATGAATAGCATTCTCACGTAGGTGTTCCTTTTGTCCAGGTGGGAAAGGGCAGTGTGGAGTACAATAGAGATTGCATTATCTGTGGATCTGTTTGGGCCGTATATAAATTGGAGTGGGTCTAGGGTTTCTGGGATAAGGGTGTTGCCTTTCAAAGCACTTCATGGCTACGGACGTGAGTGCTACGGGTCTGTAGTCATTTAGGCAGGTTGCCTTAGTGTTCTTGGGCACAGGTATGATTCAATCTTACTGGTGCTTTGCTTGTTTGATGATTCGGAGGGCATAGCAGTATTTCTTGGTGGTCTGCTTGAAACATGTTGGTATTACAGACTCAAATCAGGGACATGTTGAAAATGTTAGTGAAGACACCTGCCAGTTGGTCAGCACATGCCCGGAGCACAGGTCCTGGTAATCCGTCTGGCCCAGCGGCTTTGTGAATGTTGACCTGTTTAAAAGGTCTTACTCACGCCGGCTACGGAGAGCGTGATCACACAGTTGTCTGGAACAGCTGATGCGCTCATGCATGCCTCAGTGTTGCTTGCCTCGAAGCAAGCATAAAAGTAATTTAGTTCGTCTGGTAATCTCGTGTCACTGGGCAGCTCGCAGCTGCGCTTCCCTTTGTAGTCTGTAATAGTTTACAAACCCTGCCACATAAGATGAGCGTCGGAGCCGGTGTCGTATGATTCAATCTTACACCTGTATTGGTGCTTTGCTTGTTTGATGATTCAGAGGGCATAGCAGGATTTCTTATAGGCTTCCGGGTTAGAGTCCCGCACCTTGAAACCAGCAGCTCTACCCTTTAGCTCAGTGCGGATGTTGCCTGTAATTCATGGCTTCTGGTTGTGGTATGTACGTACAGTTACTGTGGGGAGGACATCCTCGACACACTTATTGATAAAGCCAGTGACTGATGTGGTGTACTCCTCAATGCAATTGGAAGAATCCCGGAACATGTTCCAGTCTGTGATAGCAAAACAGTCCTATAGTCTAGCATCTGCTTTATCTGACCACTTTTTTATAGAACGAGTCACTGGTGCTTCCTGCTTTAATTTGTGCTTGTAAGCAGGGATCAGGAGGATAGAATTGTGGTCAGATTTACCAAATGAGGGTGAGGGAGAGCTTTGTACACGTCTCTGTGTGTGGAGTACAGGTGATCTAGAGTATTTTCCCTCTGGTTGCGCATTTAACATGTTGATAGAAATGAGGTAAAACGGATTTAAGTTTCCCTGCATCAAAGTCTCTGGCCACTAGGAGCACCGCTTCTACGTGAGCAGTTTCCTGTTTGCTTATTTCCTTATACAGCTGACTGAGTGCGGTCTTAGTGCCCCCGTATCTGTTTGTGGTGGTAAATAAACAGCCACGAAATGTAGATGAAAACTCTTGGCAAATAGTGTGGTCTACAGTTCATCATAAGATACTCTACTTCAGCCGAGCAAAATCTAGAGACTTCCTCAGATTTTGTGCACCAGCTGTTGTTTACAAATATGCACAGACCGACCCCCCTCGTCTTACTGTGCTGTTCGATCTTGCCGGTGCAGCGTATATCCTGCTAGCTGAATATCCATGTCACCATTCAGCCACGATTCTGTGAAACATAACATGCTACAGTTTTTGATGTCCCGTTGGAGGGATATTCGTGATCGTACCTCGTCTAATTTATTGTCCAATGATTGTACGTTGGCGAGTAATATTGACAGTAACGGCAGTTTTCCCACTCGCCTTCTGCGGATCGTTACGAGGTACCCCGCTCTGTGTCCTTTGTACCTTCGTCTCTTTCTCTTGTCAATAACGGGGGTGTTGGCCTTGTCGGATGTTGGGAAAATGTCCTGTGCGTCTTGATTGTTGAAGAAAAAAATCTTTGTCTAATCCGAGGTGAGTGATCGCTGTCCTGAAATCCAGAAGCTCTTTTTTGCCTCAAGATACAGTGGCAGAAATATTATGTACAAAATAAGTTACAAATAACGCAAAAAAAACCCACATAATAGCACAATTGGTTAGGTGCCCGTAAAACTGCTGCCATTTCTTCCGGCACCATTTTACAGTGGTTTGAAGGCTATGCGTGGCAGCCAGGAGATGCTAAAAGTGTTTATGTTAATCAACGGTCCATTACCGTGAGACTGGCAGTTAGTTGCTTGACAATCACCGGCTTACAAAATTGAATGTCCACCACAGTTGTACCCGAACCCGGCTTGTTAGCCTTTTTGGTTGCGTTAGCCATCTTACTCAGCCAGTTAGTTCTTCTGCCTGTTTAGCCTGGCTAACAGATTCAGTAGGAAACTCACAAAATCATATACCAAGCTTTAACACACAACGTCCAGAAGAAGCACACCCTCTTTAAGTGGGATTGTTAAGTTAGAGTAAAGCCTGATAGATTTCGGGTTCCCATGTTATTTTAAAGAAGGTGTGAAATTGTTCTACTCAGCTCGAGGTGAAGAATTTAAGGAATTAATCCGTGCCTCGGGTTTATCACTGGTGGAAGGCAGGGCATTCGGTGAGGCACGGTGTTATTGGCCTTGTCTGGCGTGAATCTAATGTTCTTCATTAGAGGGCGCTAGCATGCGAACTCCCCATAGCTGTGTTGTACCAACTGAAAGGTAACCCTTCCATTTTGTACTCTATTCTTATCTAGACCCCCCCCCCCCTCTCCATCTCTACCTACCTCTCTCCTGTGACATTCTCCTATCCCCTGGCAGTTCCTACTAGAGAAGCAGATTAATATGCTCATTGGGAGTCAGTCCTCCAGTGTCTTTCCCCAGTAGGTCTCTGTGTGACATTAACATATTGACTCGTCTTTTCAAGCCAAAACAGTCTGTCAATGTTGGCTCATGCTTGCCCATGTGTTCAATTCAAACATATCTGATTTTATGGGATTGTTTATTTTGAATGTTATCTGACTGGTTTTGTGTGAATGTGTGAATTTAAAATGTGTGCGAATCTGAAGATATTAAAGGTGTTGTCATTCTCAGAGCACTGTCAGATAATCCTATGAAAAGGCAATTCCAATGCTACACAGCAAAGGCAATAACACGTTGTTCACACAGAACATTACGTTTCCTTTATTCGAGACTCTTCAAGCCACTAGCAGAACGACAACAAAGAGAAAGGTATTGAAAGAGGTGAGATGCGTACTGTGTCCAAAAAGCTTATTCTTTGTCAGGAAATTCCCATATTCAAAAAATAAAGTTTCAGAAACTCTGGAGGATAAATTGCTGCATTTTGATTACTTCAGCAACTCTGAATCACCTCTCTGCAGTACCTATGGGCCTGTATCAAATGCATTTCTTTCATTGCTGGCCTTCTACTTTATGTTCGGTTCTGCAGTCCAATCTCCAATAAATGGGAAAATGGGAAATTCCTGGGTTTGGTCCAGGAGAGGAGATCAAATCAAAGTTTATTTGTCACGTGCGCCAAATACAACAGTAGACCTTTCAGTGAAATGCTTACTTACAGGCTCTAACCAATAGTGCAAGAAAAAAAAAGTGTGTGTGTGTGTGTGTAGGTAAGATAAATAAAACAGTAAAAATACATTTGAAAATAAGAGTAGCAAGGCTATATACAGACACCGGTTAGTCCGGCTTATTGAGGTAGTATGTACAGTGGGGCAAAAAAGTATTTAGTCAGCCACCAATTGTGCAAGTTCTCCCACTTAAAAAGATGAGGCCTGTAATTTTCATCATAGGTACACTTCAACTATGACAGACAAAATGAGAAAAAAAAATCAAGAAAATCACATTGTAGGATTTTTAATGAATTTATTTTCAAATTATGGTGAAAAATAAGTATTTGGTCAATAACAAAAGTTTCTCAATACTTTGTTATATACCCTTTGTTGGCAATGACAGAGGTCAAACGTTTTCTGTAAGTCTTCACAAGGTTTTCACACACTGTTACTGGTATTTTGGCCCATTCCTCCATGCAGATCTCCTCTAGAGCAGTGATGTTTTGGGGCTGTTGCTGGGCAACACAGATTTTCAACTCCCTCCAAAGATTTTCTATGGGGTTAAGATCTGGAGACTGGCTAGGCCACTCCAGGACCTTGAAATGCTTCTTACGAAGCCACTCCTTTGTTGCCCGGGCAGTGTGTTTGGGATCATTGTCATGCTGAAAGACCCAGCCACGTTTTATCTTCAATGCCCTTGCTGATGGAAGGGGGTTTTCACTCAAAATCTCACGATACATGGTCCCATTCATTCTTTCCTTTACACGGATGAGTCGTCCTGGTCCCTTTGCAGAAAAACAGCCCCAAAGCATGATGTTTCCACCCCCATGCTTCACAGTAGGTATGGTGTTCTTTGGATGCAACTCAGCATTCTTTGTCCTCCAAACACGACGAGTTGAGCTTTTACCAAAAAGTTATATTTTGGTTTCATCTGACCATATGACATTCTCCCAATCTTCTTCTGGATCATCCAAATGCTCTCTAGCAAACTTCAGACGGGCCTGGGCATCTACTGGCTTAAGCAGGGGGACACGTCTGGCACTGCAGGATTTGAGTCCCTGGCGGCGTAGTGTGTTACTGATGGTAGGCTTTGTTACTTTGGTCCCAGCTCTCTGCAGGTCATTCACTAGGTCCCCCCGTGTGGTTCTGGGATTTTTGCTCACCGTTCTTGTGATCATTTTGACCCCATGGGGTGAGATATTGCATGGAGCCCCAGATCAAGGGAGATTATCAGTGGTCTTGTATGTCTTCCATTTCCTAATAATTGCTCCCACAGTTGATTTCTTCAAACCAAGCTGCTTACCTATTGCAGATTCAGTCTTCCAAGCTTGGTGCAGGTCTACAATTTTGTTTCTGGTGTCCTTTGACAGCTCTTTGGTCTTGGCCATAGTGGAGTTTGGAGTGTGACTGTTTGAGGTTGTGGACAGGTGTCTTTTAAACTGATAACAAGTTCAAACAGGTGCCATTAATACAGGTAACGAGTGGAGAACAGAGGAGCCTCTTAAAGAAGTAGTTACAGGTCTGTGAGAGCCAGAAATCTTGCTTGTTTGTAGGTGACCAAATACTTATTTTCCACCATAATTTGCAAATAAATTCATTAAAAATCCTACAATGTGATTTTCTGGATTTCTTTTTCTCATTTTGTCTGTCATAGTTGAAGTGTACCTATGATGAAAATTACAGGCCTCATCTTTTTAAGTGGGAGAACTTGCACAATTGGTGGCTGACTAAATACTTTTTTGCCCCACTGTACATGTGGGTATGGTTAAAGTGACTATGCATATATGATGAACAGAGAGTAGCAGTAGCGTAAAAAGAAGGGTTGGCGGGTGGTGGGACACAATGCAGATAGCCCGGTTAGCCAATGTGCGGGAGCACTGGTTGGGTCGGGGCAATTGAGGTAGTATGTACATGAACGTATAGTTAAAGTGACTATGTATATAAGATAAACAGTTAGAAGCAGCAGCATAAAAGAGGGGTTGGGGGAGGTGCACACAATGCAAATAGTCCCCAGGAGTCTTATGGCTTGGAGGTAAAAACTGTTGAGAAGCCTTTTTTGTCCTAGACTTGGCACTCCTGTACCGCTTGCCATGCAGTAGTAGAGAGAACAGTCTATGTACTGGGGTGGCTGGTGTCTTTGACCATTTTTAGGGCCTTCCTCTGGCACCACCTGGTCTGGAGGTCCTGGATGGCAGGCAGCTTTGCCCCAGTGATCAAATCAAATCAAATAAAATTTTATGTACTGGGCTGTACGTACTACCTTCTGAAGTGCCGGAGGCCGAGCAATTGCCGTACCAGGCAGTGATGCAACCGTTCAGGATGCTCTCGATGTTGCAGCTGTAGAACCTTTTGTGTATCTCAGGACCCATGCCAAATCTTTTAAATTTCCTGAGGGGGAATAGGCTTTGTCGTGCCCTCTTCACGACTGTCTTGGTGTGTTTGGACCATTCTAGTTTGTTGTTGATGTGGACACCAAGGAACTTGAAGCACTCAACCTGCTCCACTACAGCCCTGTCGATGAGAATGGGGCCGTGCTCGGTGCGGTTTTCCTGTAGTCCACAATCATCTCCTTAGTTTTGGTTACGTTGAGGGATAGGTTGTTATTCTGGCACCACCCAGCCAGGTCTCTGACCTCCTCCCTATAGGCTGTCTCGTTGTCGATCAGGCCTACCACTGTTGTGTCATCTGCAAACTTAATGATGGTGTTGGGGTCGTGCCTGGCCATGCAGTCATGGGTGAACAGGGAGTACAGGAAGGGACTGAGCACGCAACCCTGGGGAGCTCCAGTGTTGAGGATCAGCGTGGCAGATGTGTTGCTATCTACCCTTACCACCTGGGGGCGGCCCGTCAGGAAGTCCAGGATCCAGTTGCAGAGGGAGGTGTTTCGTCCCAGGCTCCTTAGCTTAGTGATGAGCTTTGAGGGTACTATGGTGTTGAACGCTGAGCTGTAGTCAATGAATAGCATTCTCACATAGGTGTTCCTTTTGTCCAGGTGGGAAAGGGCAGTGTGGAGTGCAATAGAGATTGCATCATCTGTGGATCTGTTTGGCCGGTATGCAAATTGGAGTGGGTCTATAGTTTCTTGGATAATGGTGTTGATGTGAGCTATTGCCAGCCTTTCAAAGCACTTCATGGCTACGGACGTGAGTGCTACGGGTCTGTAGTCATTTAGACAGGTTGCCTTTGTGTTCTTGGGCACAGGGACTATGGTGGTCTGCTTGAAACATGTTTGTATTACAGACTCAGACATGTTGAAAATGTCAGTGAAGACACCTGCCAGTTGGTCAGCACATGCCAGGAGCACACGTCCTGGTAATCCGTCTCGCCCCGCAGCCTTGTGTATGTTGACCTGTTTAAAGGTCTTACTCACGTCGGCTACGGAGAGCGTTATCACACAGTCGTCCGGAACAGCTGATGCTCTCATGCATGCCTCAGTGTTGCTTGCCTCGAAGCGAGCATAGAAGTGATTTAGCTTGTCTGGTAGGCTCGTGTCACTGGGCAGCTCGCGGCTGTGCTTCCCTTTGTGGTCTGTAATGGTTTGCAAGCCCTGCCACATCCAACGATGTCGGAGCCGGTGTAGTATGATTCAATCTTAGCCCTGTATTGATGCTTTGCCTGTTTTATGGTTTGTCGCAGGGCATATGGGACACATTACAGCGGAAGAATATCTTGGGTGGTGGACTGAAAACTATGCTGTTACAGATACATAGGCAGAACACACACAATACAACCCCCTACACACACACACACACAATCCCCACACCCCTCCCAAAACACACACACCAGGTGCTGGGTTTCCTCCACCTCTGCCTGGCCTGTGTATAATTGATGAGAGGAGCAGTAAGGGGGATCATGACAGAGCGTGGGGGCCCGGGATGTCTACCCTGGCAAGGCGCTGACCTTTGACAGCTGCTGGCAGATGGGAGTATGGAGGTGGGTGGAGGGCAGATGGAAGCCAGTTAAGCCACAAAGACAACAGGACTGAAATGGGGAGGAGAACGACAGCATAATGCTCCAGAGATGCCTGGTATCTAAGGTTTGTCCTATGAGCAATGGGGAGAGGACCATTAGATCTCACTGCATCT
This sequence comes from Oncorhynchus mykiss, assembly GCF_013265735.2. Classification (NCBI taxonomy): domain Eukaryota; kingdom Metazoa; phylum Chordata; class Actinopteri; order Salmoniformes; family Salmonidae; genus Oncorhynchus; species Oncorhynchus mykiss. The sequence continues at coordinate 61,869,298 of NC_048569.1, read as the reverse complement.
AGAGGAGATGTTTAACGTTTCATTAGTAGAGAGATGGTGTGGGTGGGTGTGACAGCAGGGCAATCAACCTGTCAACCCACACAACAGCGATTCAATACTTGGCCAAAACAAACAAATTACAATTACCTTCCAGGTAGATAACCTTTACAAAATAAAATTATGCTTCAAAGACTGTCCAGTTAAAAGGCCTGTTAAAGACCAATTACGACCCTTTTTAAAGTCTGTTCTGCTCCCCTCAACGTATATAAGATGACGGGTGAGAGCACTTGCTGAGAACGTGTTTGTACTGTTAACCTTAAACTCAGGGCACCTCTGATCTTTTCAAAGCTTGACTCTCATAAACCTTCTACTAAACCTGTGGTGCTCACTTATAAATGTATGCACACTTTCCATTAGGACACATTATGCAAAGAATGTCACCAGCAGAGGTGCTTGGTGGAGCCACAGGGGGTAGTAAAGGGGGAGTGATAGAGGGACAGGGGAGGAAGGATCTACCACACCTGGCACCCCTCTGATGATTAGGAGGGGAAGCAGCAGGGAGGGACAGGTACAGGAATGTGTACATCACTTGCCATAGGAGGGGGTACAGCGGGGGGTAGAGGGGTGGGAGGGATGAGGGAATACCTACTGAGCCTGGAGACTGGAACCATTTCCCTACATGGCCTGATCTATCATCAGAGACCCAGGGAGTGAAATGATCTCCCATCCAGTGCAATCACCACCATGTCACCACTTCAGGCCCATCCCCACTGGCCCTTACTCAGGCTGAGATGAATATGCTCCATGGATCAGTGATGTAGTGGATACATAGGATGGTCCCAGGTCCAAGGCCTAAGCCCTGATATGGCCGGTTACATTATTAGGTTACAGTAATAGTGGGCTAGGGCAGCCCCAAGCCCAGAGGACAGAACCTACAGTACAGTATCCTTCTTCTGTAAGAAACAAAAAATCACATGACCTCCAATCCCCAATAGGCCAAGAGAAGATGAGCTAGCGCCATTACTCCTCATCTTTCAACCCTGACGAAGGCATTGCATGTCAAAACACTGGTTCAGTCATTCAATAAATATCTGGGAGTGTTTATTTTTTATTTCACCTTTACTTAACCAGGTAGGCCAGTTGAGAACAAGTTCTCATTTACAACGGCGACCTGGCCAAGATAAAGCAAAGCAGTGCGACAAAAACAACAACAGAGTTAAACATCAACAAACGTACAGTCAATAACACAAAAGAAAAAATAGAAAAATCTATGTACAGTGTGTGCAAATGTAGAACAGTAGGGAGGTAGGCAATAAATAGGCCCTAGAGGCGAAAATAATTACAATTTAGCATGAATACTGGTGTGATAGATGTGCAGATGATGATGTTCAAATAGAGATACTGGGGTGCAAAAGAGTAGAGTTATGGGGGCTATTTTGTAAATGACATCGCCAAAGTCAAGGATCGGTAGGAGTCAGTTTTACGAGGGTAAGTTTGGCGGCATGAGTGAAGGAGGCTTTGTTGCGAAATAGGAAGCCGATTCTAAATTTAATTTTGGATTGGAGATGCTTAATGTGAGTCTGGAAGGAGAGTTTACAGTCTAACCAGACAAGTATTTGTAGTTGTCCACATATTCTAGGTCAGAACCGTCCAGAGTAGTGATGCTAGTCGGGTGGGCAACAATCGGTTAAGCATGTCCCAGTTTAGGTCACCTAACAGTACAAACTCTGAAGATGGATGGGGGGGGCGATCAATTCACATATGATGTCCAGGGCACAACTGGGGGCCGAGGGGGGTCTATAACAAGCGGCAATGGTGAGAGACTTGTTTCTGGAATGGTGGATTTTTAAAAGTAGAAGCTCAAATTGTTTGGGCACAGACCTGGATAGTATGACAGACCTCTGCAGGCTCTCTTGCAACTCCGCCCCCTTTGGCAGTTCTATCTTGTCAGAAAATGTTATAGTTAGGGATGGAAATTTTAGGATTTTTGGTGGCCTTCCTAAGCCAGGATTCAGACACGGCTAGGACATCCGGGTTGGTGGAGTGTGCTAAAGCAGTGAATAAAACAAACTTAGAGGAGAGGCTTCTAATGTTAACACGCATGAAACTAATGCTTTAACGGTTACAGAAGTCCACAAATAAGAGCGCCTAGGGAGTGGGAGTGATGCTAGGGGATACAGGGCTGGGGTTAACCTTTACATCACCAGAGAAACATAGGAGTAGTAGGATAAGAGTACGACTAACGGCTAAAAGAACTGGTTATCTAGTGCGTTCGGAACAGAGAGTAAGAGGAGCAGGTTTCTGGGTGCAGAAGAATAGATTAAAGACATAATGTACAGACAAGGGTATGGTAGGATGTGAGTACAGTGGAGCTAAGCCTAGGCATTGAGTGGCGATGAGAGGTTGTCTCTAGAGGCACCATTTAAGCCAGGTGCGGTCACCGCGTGTGTGTGGGGGGTGGAACATACGGGCTAGCTAAGGCATATTGAGCAGGGTTGGAGGCTTTACAGTGAAATAACACAAATGACTAACGGCATCAGTCAGACAAATTAAATAGCGATATGATATCACAACAAATGTCAACCGTTACAGCGGATTAAACATCTGAAAACTGCTGAGCAAAACTACTCTCAACATCCTTGCAGATAAGGAAACACCCCTCATGTGTTTATATTGACAAGGAGGCAATGGAGCACCCCTTACTTGAAAGAGAGAGAGAGAGATGCAGGGAATTATCTGTAATTGAAGGTCGTGCCTGCGGGCTGCTGTAAGACGGTTGTCTCTGGTGTGTTTGAACTGGATAGTAGTCTATTGGTCACGCTGGGAACAGAGAGATGAGCAAAGTCATGGTTAATGGATTGAGCCACAGGAGTACAGCCATGAGGTTATAGTTAGCTTTCCACCTATAGACCAACACCAGTCTATATCGATCCAGACTGGGCTAGAATAGCTGTGGAGTCTCTCTTGGGCTTCTATGACATTAGGATTATATTTTTCATCATTAGGCAGTAGGCAGATGCTCTTAACCAGATAGACTGCTTAAATACAGGGGCATAAAATGTGCTAAAGCTTCAAGGCCCAATGCAGTTTATTTTTATATCAAATAATGTACGGGTAACAATTAAGCACCTTACTGTAATAGTTTTCCATAAAAAATGTCAGCAAAATTATTCTCAAGCAAGAATCTGGGAGTGGCCTGAGTGGGGAGAGGGAAACTGAAAACTTATTGGCAGAGCGGTTTGGAACTCTTTGTTATTGGTTAATTAACTAATTTACCGCCTGGTGATGTCACCAACTCCACCCATGCAAAACAAGCTGATTAAAAGGTCCTGTGTAGATTGTATTTTCAACCAGGATATATATATTTTTTAAATCACACTTTCACTTTAATTAGCTGTTGTACAATATGATACAAAACACAGGCAAACTGCATTTTGATTGCACTGGGCCTTTAAGTTTTTAAAAGCAAGTGTTGACAGAAGTCTTCTGACAACAATAAAAAAGAGTGACTTATTATCCCTTAACACTCGCAGGAATTGGTCAATATGGCTACAGCTAAATGAAAATGTTTCTTAATGAAGAAATATTAAATGGATACGCATCAATATGGCAGCAATTGAAAGGAACAGTTTAGAGATCATGGAAAAATTATTAGAACAAACAACAGTTCACCTGACAAGACTGAAACCAAACATTACACTGTTTGTGCCTGACATTTACTGTACTTTTCGCCGCATTTGTTGATAACGTAATCTGAAAATACTCTGGATACATTCAGTAACATGATAAGACTATTCCTGGAAAATGTGAGATAGGTGCAACATAAAACATAACTAGGGTGTGTCTCTCCAAGTGGCCACACACCTCTCCAAAGTGTGCACATATCCTAAGTCATTTCAATGCACTTTTATAACTCAAAGAAGAGTCAACTGTAAGGTTGTGCCATTGAGGAACTAGAGCAAGCACACTTGTATTGGTTTAATTTGGAACACAACCCTGCATCCCTGCCGCTACACAATTACGGTTGTTTACGAAATCCAAAACAGCCCATTATAAATCACAATCTGGGTCAGGTGGGCATGATTTTAAAGTGTGTTGTATTGCCAACATGACTAGCTAAGTTATAAAACATGATCTTAGTGTAACATTTTTGTAATTTTGGTGCACATAGAAAGGAGACATGAGTGCATTCAGGTGCATGTGCCACAGCAAATTTTCTTCAAACAAACAAAAAAAACAGGCTCATTCTGTTCAGAACAACGCAGGGTATGACACCATGTCATCTTGTAACTGTACATCAAACATAGTGATCATAAACGTTGACACTATATGACATGCGTTTTATGATTTGGACATTTTAAGTGCACATCTGAACAGGTTTTCGGCTTGCTTGTATGACATAAAAGCGGTATTTATTATAATCCTCAACATCTCATCTTTCAAAATGCACCGAGTCATCTTCATTTACAGCATTTCTCTCACTCAGACAACAAAAATGACAAAAGTTGCCAAATTAGTGGGAGGGATGTTGGCAACTTCTTGTTGCACGTGGTGCTCAAGTCTAGAACGGCTGTTAGTCAAAACCCATACAGCGCTATTTTAATTGGACCTTTATTTAACTAGGCAAGTCAGTTAAGAACAAATTCTTATTTTCAATGACGGCCTAGGAACAGTGGGTTAACTGCCTTGTTCAGGGGAAGAACAACACATTTTTACCTTGTCAGCTCGGGGATTCGATCTTGCAACCTTACGGTTACGAGTCCAACACTCTAACCACCAAATACTCTGAAGTAAAAGCTGTGAAGCGCTGACGTCCCGTATAGCATATTACTGTACAGCCACTACATTCCAATTTAGGCACCTATTAGTGCCCAGTTCTTCAATTTTCAACCCATATACAGGTACGAGTGCAAAGGGTTGTAACAACTCCTATGGAATTAGATCTCTGCCAACCCTCTCTGGATTCAGTGTTATCATCTGGCTAAACTATAGGATGGTTATTATGGTTTCTCAACTCAAACAGAGAGAGATGATTGTTCAAATGAATGACAAAATCAGTAATATGTTAAATTGGAATAATATAATGATATTGTGAGAACCAACCAAATAGCGAATTAAAATTGTCACTGCCTTGAAATAAAATATTTGAATTTGTGCTAACTGGCATTGATGCTCTATCATGCACATGCCTACTTTTAGCACAAGAAAGATACGGAGGATCATTGATTAGTTTGGTTTGAATAAATCCAATTGTGACTTGGCTAGTGGATACACTACAAACTGTTGTGTTAACATTCATACCGGCCATTTACTGCAAGCTCAAAGCACCTGCTGAAACCTCTAGGCCTGAGCAGCAGTAATGATTATATTCATTCAGCGGGATGATAAAGGCTGATGCTCTCTCAAAAAGCTTTAAATGCATCTATGTACTGCCAGAAAACGGGAGAGGGATATGGAGCTCATGCAAATGAGAGTGGCCCCTTCCATTCTGTGTGTTAGTCCGACAAATGGCTTATGTAAATGACCTGCCCTTCACAAGTCATGAGCCGGTATTCCTTGAGCGGAAACAAAACAAAGCAACAATCAAAGCTCAGCAGAGCAAGACATTGAACCCAATTATGGGCGACGGCCTTCCTCTGTCTCCTGTGACACACACACACACACACATACAGTACAAGACACATATGCACGCACACACAGTGGTGGAAAAAGTACCCAATTGTCATACTTGAGTAAAAGTAAAAGATACCTTAACAGAAATGACTCAGGTAAAAGTGAGTCACCCAGTAAAATACTACTTGAGTAAAAGTCTTAAAGTATATGGTTTTAAATATACTTAGGTATCAAAAGTAAATGTAATTGCTAAAATATACTTAAGTATCAAAAGAAAAAAAAGTATAAATCATTTAAAATTCCTTATATTAAGCAGAAAGGAGAAGATGTCCTCTGGAAGGCCATAATGCGGGAAGACCTGCTGGAATAGTGCCTCAGCGACCTGGAGAGCAGTATGAAGACCAGAAATAGGGATTATACGACAGGATTTTTCAAATCTATCCACTACCACCAAAATGGTGGTGAAACCAACAGAGGAGGGGAGATCAGTAACAAAGTCAATGGATAGATGGGACCAGGGACGCTGAGGCATAGGAAGGAGTTTCCCTGCTAGAGTGTTCTGGAGGGATTGGTTTGGGCACATACGGAACAGGAGTTGACGTAACGAGTGATGTCCTGCACCAAGGTGGGCCACCAGTCAGGACCCTCTCCTGAATTGTAGAGACGGGACAGGGCATCGGCCTTGGTGTTTTTTAAAATCTGGGCGATAAGTCAGTGTGAAGTCTAACCTTGTGAAGAAAAGGGCCCACCTTGCTTGGCGCAGATTCAGCCTCCTCATTGTCTGTATGTACTCTGGGTTCCGATTGTCGGTGAGGATGACGAATGGTTTCTTGGCGGTAATGGTACTTTGTGGTGATTTAATTGAGTCCTCTGTAATCGATACATGGACCGCTGGAGCTGATGTCCTCCTTGACCACAATACAGACCTCCATGGGTTCAGGCTCTGATCCAGAGTGTTCACTGAGGGAGGGAGAGAAGCGATGAGAGTACCGACGCTCCCGGAGTAGGTTATCCAGATGGTTGGCCATCACAATGAGTGCGTCCAAGGAGAGATTGTCATCTCGACAGGCCAGTTCCATCTCGAGCAGGAGGTCCAGATGGCCGTGGCCCATTCCAACGAGTCTCCCAGACGGCCGTGGCCCATTCCAACGCCCGTCCAGTGAGCAGAGAAATAACTGTGGCAACCTTGGACCTCTTGGTGGTGGGGGCTCCCATCTGGTGTGTAAAGTAGAGGGAGCACTGAAGTAGGAAGCCACACCATTTAGATGGGGTACCGTCATATTTATCCAGGAGGGACAAACGGGCATTGCTGACCTGAGCGCATTGCTGAATGGGCTGTTGTGCTGGCTCGCTGGGTTGACTGGCTGTAGAGTACCCTGCGCTAGTTGACGTCAACGCCTCCCGGGTATGTTCGAGACGTTGCACACTGCGAAGAACCTCTTCCATAGCCATTTTCAGTTGTGCCAGCTGGTCATGATGTTGACGTAGAAGATATCCCTGCTCGTCGACCGTCTGGTAGACATTCTGTGTTGCTGCTGCTTCCATTGTTGGAGTCAGTATTCTGTAAAGTATACCCTGGGAGTCAGAAAGCAAGTGCAGGTGGTGAGTTTAATAATAACTGGAACATTGAACAATATAACAAACACGAGTGGCGTATAGACATGAAACACAAACAATACTGACTGGGGAAAGAACCGAATGGCGTGTCAGATATAGGGGAGGTAATGGAGTCCAGGTGTGCCTGATGATGACATCCAGGTGTGCATAATGATGGATAGCAGGACCAGTGGTGAGTATACCGGCGACGTCGAACACCGGAGGGGAGGAGCGGGAGTAGACGTGACACCGCCAGATCAGAGGCAGTAGAGATGACCAGGGATTTTCTCTTGATAAGTGTGTGAATTTGTCAATTTCGCTGACCTGCTAAGCATTCAAAATGTAACGAGTACTTTTGGGTGTCAGGAAAAATGTATGGAGTAAAAAGTATGTTATTTTCTTTAGGAATGTAGGGAAGTAAAAGTTGTAAAAAAAAAAAAAAGAATAGTAAAGTAAAGTACAGATACCCCCCCAAAATGCTTTAGTACTTTAAAGTATTGTTTACTTAAGTACCTTACACCAATGCACACAAATGACACACACATGTGCATGCACACACACAATCACATGCACAGACACACAGGGGCAGAGAAGAGAGAGATGAAGAGAAAGAGGATAGTCGAACAGGCAAATGTAATGCAGTGTATGCACCTACTGCAACATAACACACACACACGGATATTCTCCTACTGTCTCGTGTCTTCTTGGACATTGCAGTTGAAGATTACACAATACCACAATGTTCTTACAAAACATACTTGCTTTTATCTTAAAAACTGAATTACTGTGTTTGACTCAAAATAATGACAAGCCATATAGAAATATGAAAGGAGAAAACACATCACACTTACAACCTACTTTTCCCTCTCCCACCCAACTGGTTGCACGCCCACGGTTCTATGGTGACTCAAATACAACACGTGAGTGGCAAGTGTTAAAAGCTCATAAGAAAACGACATCTGCTGACAAATGATCTACACAGATCTTATTAACTGATGCCTGCTTCTCTCAGGTCCTGGATGTGTCCTATCTCTCTGGGAAGGTGTGATGTGTGTGCGTGTGTGATGGTAAGTCAGCTACACAGTACATCAGTGGTCAATACTCTCATTCGGTCAATATGAGAACATCTTGTTGCAGACATATTTATTTTTGACCCATTTGGATTATAGTTGCGCTGGTCGGTACGACTATATTAGAGATTGATTGAAGCGCAACCTTAGGGAAAAATCTCCCTACGGTCAAATCTCCCTACGGTCAAATCTAAGCCAATATGACACCAATGTCAATGTAAATTCGCAACAGATCCCTCTCTCGTCATGATCCGTCTGGCCGTTACCGAAAGCCACTATACCAGATTTTTGACTGGGTCGTTAGCATTAGGGTCGTCATACAATTTGTTGCCCAAACCTAGCTCAAATTCTAGACGTTGGATTAAAACGAGACTACAGCGTCCATAAAATTACAATTAGACTTGGATCCATTTGGACTGAATACGTTTAAGTGCAACAGTTTTGATTCAAATTAATAATTTAAAATCGCTCTCACATGCACATTTCAGTCCATTAAGAACCAACTATGTGCTGCCTTTTTGTTGCATCTTTTCAGGCGAATATCAGACATCTAAAAACTGGGAGCATCAACCTCTTGCTGTTGCACAGCAACAGTAGCTAGCTAACACCAGTAACAAGAAAAATTACGTATTGTCAAGTACTAGATAGGTGCAGTGAAAAGCATGTTTTACAGGGTCAGCTATAGTAATACGGCGCCACTGGAGCAAATTATGTTTAAGTACCTTGCTCAAGGGCACAGACAGATTTTCACCTTGTTGGCTCGGGTATTCGAACCAGCAACATTTGGGTTACTGGCCCAACACTCTAACCGCATCTAAAAGCAAGCTACAAGCAAAGGAAGCTAGATATGTAGGTATATTTAGCTATGGAACAATTTTTACATATGGCTGACGTCATGTGTGTAAAATAAATCAAAGCATAAACAAATAAGATAACGTCCTTGACTGCTATTATTGCTAGTTAGCTAGCCATCTAGTAGCTACAAGTCAATGAAACTGTACCATAGCTGTATAGATCGTGCACCAACCACAATTCAATGTTGTCAATATATCATAGCTAGCTACATTCTTCCATAAAGCATAGTTTGCTAGCTAACTAAGTAAAGTTCATAATCAACACCAAACTTTGAGAAACTGCCATGCTGCTAACTTACGATACATGCAATGGGCATTACTCATCTAGCTACTCCGGCATGATACTTCAGCTAGAAAGCTTTTATCTTACATGTGCAGCCAGATGTCAGTTTCAGCACAAACACTGCTAGCTAGCCGACATTTCCTCAACCAAAACCAGCCTCTCTCAACACAGACTGTAGTTGATAAACAAATTGTCTGGCTAAGAAATAGTTAGCTATGTTGAATCTAAACCCAGCCAATGCACATGCAAGTAGCGCTGTGCATTGCATTGAGTGTACACATGCTAGCTAGCTAATTAGCTAGATCAACACACATTGGACAGAAGACAGGTCGCTGTTCAAGCATTCAGAACAAATTCCAGCCCTTGCTGACATTGAAGTTAGGTTCTGAATGAAAGATGAAAAAAAGGCTTTTCAGGAAGTTTAAAATATGTATTTTCCGAACATTGAAAATACTCGTTTTTTGGGATGTTGAAAATACATATTTTCCAGACGTTAAAAAGGTGTTTTCCAGGTGTTGAAATCAGGTTCATTTTCAGTTCTGAATTAAATGTTGAAAATATTTTTTTTATTTTACTGTACTCTGCTGTGATCTACAGTTCTCAAACCTCTCCTCGGGGACCCCCAGAAGTTTCACAATTTTGCTGTAACTTTGAACTAACTATTCAAGAGAATGAGGATTAGTTGACAAGTTTAAATCAGGTGTGCTAGCTCTGAAATAGATACATTACATGGAATGGCCTGGGGTCCCATTGGAGAGGTTTGAGAACTACTACTCTACTGTGCTCCAAACTTGTGAAACATAGATGTCTATGATTGGTTCAGATTTGGTTGAAGCCAGACCAACCTAGAGTTGGCTCAAACAAAGTTTGGTTCGGAACAAGTCTCGGAATGTCCTTGAGTGGCCCAGCCAGAGCCCAAACTTGAACCCAATCGAACATCTCTGGAGAGACCTGAAAATAGCTGTGCAGAGATGCTCCCCATCCAACCTGACAGAGTTTTAGAGGATCTGCAGAGAAGAATGGAAGAAACTCCCCAAATACAGGTGTGCCAAGCTTTTAGTGTCATACCCAATAAGACTTGAGGCTGTAATCATGGCCAAAGAGGCAGTCAAAAAATAACACTTGTTTTCAAGTGTAACTTCAGTAATAATGGTTTTTGGAAACAGCGCTGAGATTTTACAATGAACTTAGCCTTAAGATGCTTTTGCGAAACCGGAACAACTGAAAGAACAACTGCTCTTTCCATGACATCGACTGACCAGGTTAATCCAGGTGAAAGCTATGATCCCTTATTGATTTCACTTGTTAAATCCATTTAAAATCAGTGTATATGAAGGGGAGGAGACGGGTTAAAGTAGGATTTTTAAGCCTTGAGACAATTCAGACATGGATTGTGTATGTGTGCAATTTAGAAGGTGAATGGGCAAGACAGAAATTGTAAGTTCTTTTGAACGGCGTATGGTAGTAGGTGCCAGGCGTACCAGTTTGTCAAGAACTGCAACGCTGCTGGGTTTTTCATGCTCAACAGTTTCCTGTGTGCATCAACAATGGTCCACCACCCAAAGGACATCCAGCCAACTTGACTCAACTGTGAGAAGCATTGGAATCAACATGGGCCAGCATCCCTGTGGGGTGCAACTCAATATTAGGAAGGTGTTGCTAATGTTTTGTATACTCTTAAGGCTGTATATATGTATAGATATAGGCCTAATGTAAATGTGTATTATTTTAGCGTTTCCATCTCCATTGCAAAAATAAATGCAAATACACACAACTTTAAGCTACGTATTCATTTGACAGAAGTAATGAACTGTCCATTGATCAGCACAGCAATTAATAAAACAGAACCATGTTAGTAAAACAAGTGTTTCTTAGCTTATGTCAATATTACACAGGTAAGCTAACAGTTGCAGGAATCAGGAATGGAGACAGGCTTTATAGACATCTGTATATGAGTGACTGTGTCCAACACACCACCACCTGTTATGTTGGGAATCTACTGACCCCAAAATACATTTTCTCAATGACATGTATTGCTAAAATAAAGGTTTAAGGAAATACAGGCAGGCAGCACATTACAACAAGACAAAAACAGTTCAAACAGCTATGCACAGTTTATTAGGTACACCCCCGTTCACGAAAATGGTTTGCGTCTACAGACAATGATCCAGTTTGTCCCGAAACAAAGTGTAGTAGATACAGCTCCAACAGCGCTGGAACCGTTCATTTACCTTTCCAGACAGAGGGCTCCATTGGAAAACTCATCTGGCACTAAATTTGTTAGCAGCTTATCTCGGTTAGTGGCTCTTTCAAGCAGACCGGGACAAAAAAATAGCGGTCCTAGCTGTTAAAAGCGAACTGCAAAAAGATGTTTGGTATTTATGTTTAACAAAGATTGGTTATGTTTTAGTTAAAATAACAAACCAAGTGTTTCCAGTATACAGTGGTCAGCTGCGCACTCTGATGACTTAATGTCGTGGAAGGGGGCAAAAATGTTCCACTCCTTTCAGCTAAAAACAAGAAAAAGTGTCTCCAGTGGACCAACACTGGACAATAGAGGAGTGGAAAAACAATTTTCCAAGATGGCGCAGCAGTGAGACGTGTTTGTTTTAGTTCCATGTAAATATTCAGGTCTTTTTCGTTTTTTGTATACATTTAATTTAAATCTCTTTTTTCCATTTTCGAATTAAATATACCTTCCTGCAACCCGCCTCACCCAATGTGGTAGGGATCTGCTATTTCCTAGACCTTACAACTGGAACCTCCATCAGCAGCTAGCCATCAGAAGCTAGCCAGCTAATTAGCTACTAGCTATTTAGTCATTGTTAGCCACTGCTAGCGGTCTTTACCTTTAGCTCGGACACCAGCCGCTTTAGCCCAGATAGCCTGGATAATAATACCTGCCAGTCTACACAGCGCAATATCAGCCCTGAGCATGTCAGACTGCTTTTTTTCTACTACATCACCGGATTCCTGCCGCAAGCTCTGAACCATTAGACCTGATCTTCGCAGGTAGCTAGCTGCTACCGAGTTGCTATAGTGGCTAACACCCTTGTCCAGAAGCATGCACCAGTTAACCTTGAGCTAGCCTCGAGCTAGGCCCATCTCCCGGCTAGCAAACGAAGTACACCAACTACAATACCTCTCTTACCAATTGGCCTGGACCCTTTGTCGACATGGAGCCCCGCCGATCCATCACAACTGGTCTGCTGACGTAATTCGGCCGATGTGCTCTCAACCGGCCTCTGCGTCGTGGATGTTGGTGATGATCCATCTGCTAGGCCTGCCCCAATAGCTTCCTGAATGCCGTGTCTCCCGCTCGCCTAGCGCAGTAATTGACTACCGAAAGGCTCCCCGTTTCATCTATTGCTGCTCATTGGACCCTATGACCACTCAGCTACACAGCTGATGCCTGCTGGACTGTTCATTAACACGGTACTTCCTTTTGTTTATCTGTCGGCCCCAGCCTCGAACTCAGGCCCTGTGTGTAGCTAACTGACCCTCTCTGCCCATTCATCGCCATTTACCCGCCATTTCATCGCTATCAACATGCATCAGATAGCTTAACTGGCATCTCTCGAGATGCAACCTCTCATCGTCGCTCAATGCCTAGGTTTACCACCACTGTACTCGCACCCTACCATACCCTTGTCTGTACACTATGACCTGAATCTATCCTACCACGCCCAGAAATCTGCTCCTTTTATTCTCTGTTCCCAAAGCACGAGACAACCAGTTCTTATAGCCTTTAGCCGTACCCTCATCCTACTCCTCCTCTGTTCTTCTGGGGATGTAGAGGTTAACCCAGGCACTGTGTGTCCCCAAGAGCTTTCATTTGTTGCCTTCTGTAACTGTAAAAGCCTTGGGTTCATGTTAACATCAGAAGCCTCCTCCCTAAGGTTGCTATATTCACTGCTTTAGCACACTCCGCCAACCCTGATGTCCTAGCCGTGTCTGACTCCTGGCTTACGAAGGCCACCAAAAATTCTGAAACTTCCATCCCCAATTACAACAGGGGGCGGAATTGCAATCTACTGTAGAGATAGCCTGCAGAGTTCTGTCATACTATCCAGGTCTGTGCCCAAACAGTTCGAGATTCTACTTTTAAAGATCCACCTCTCCAGAAATAAGTCCCTCACTGTTGCTTCTTATTCTAGACCCCCCTCAGCTCCCAACTGTGCCCTGGACACCATATGTGAATTGATTGCCCTCCATCTATCGTCAGAGTTTGTACTGCTACGTGACATAAATTGGGATATGCTTAACACCCCGGCCATCCTTCAATCTAAGCTAGATGCCCTCAATCTCACACAAATGATCAAGGAACCTACCAGGTACAACCCCAAATCCGTAAACATGGGCACCCTCATTAGATATCATCCTGACCAACTTGCCCTCTAAATACACCTCCGCTGTTTTCAACCAGGATCTCAGAGATCACTGCCTCATTGCCTGCGTCCGTCATGGGTCCGCGGTCAAAAGACCACCACTCATCACTGTCAAACGCTCCCTAAAACACTTCTGCGAGCAGGCCTTTCTAATTGACCTGGCCGGGTATCCTGGAAGGATATTGACCTCATCCCGTCAGTAGAGGATGTCTGGTTGTTCTTTAAAAGTGCTTTTCTCACCATCTTAAATAAGCATGCCCCTTTCAAAAAATGTAGAACGAAGAACAGATATAGCCCTTGGTTCACTCCAGACTTGACCAGCACAAAAACACCCTGTGGCGTACTGCACTAGCATCAAATAGTCCCCGCGATATGCAACTTTTCAGGGAAGTCAGGAAGCAATACCCACAGTCAGTTAGGAAAGCAAAGGCTAGCTTTCTCTAACAGAAATGTGAATCCTGCAGCACTAATTCCAAAAAGTTTTGGGACACTGTAAAGTCCATGGAGAATAAGAGTACCTCCTCCCAGATGCCCACTGCACTGAGACTAGGAAACAGTGTCACCACTGATAAATCCACGATAATCGAAAATTTCAAGAAGTATTTCTCTACGCCTGGCCATGCTTTCCACCTGGCTACCCCAACCCCGGCAAACAGCTCTGCAGCAAGCCCCGCAGCAACCTGCCCAAGCCCCTCACGCTTCTCCATCACCCAAATCTAGACAGCTGATGTTCTGAAAGAGCTGCAAAATCAGATCCCTATAAATTAGCTGGGCTAGACAACCTGGATCCTCTTCCTAAAATTATCCGCCGCCATTGTTGCAACCCCTATTACTAGTCTGTTCAACCTCTCGTATCGTCTGAGATTCCTAAAGATTGTAAAGCGGCCGCGGTCATCCCCCTCTTCAAAGGGGGAGACACTAGACCCAAACTGTTAAGGACCTACAGTTGAAGTCGGAATTTTACATACACTTAGGTTGGAGTCATTAAAACTCGTTTTTTCAACCACTCCACAATTTTCTTGTTAACAAACTATAGTTTTGGCAAGTCGGTTAGGACATCTACTTTGTGAATGACAAGTAATTTTTCCAACAATTGTTTACAGACAGATTATTTCACTGTATCACAATTCCAGTGGGTCAGAAGTTTACATACACTAAGTTGACAGTGCCTGTAAACAGCTTGGAAAATTCCAGAAAATGTCATGGCTATAGAAGCTTCTGATAGGCTAATTGACATCATGTGAGTCAATTGGAGGTGTACCTGTAGATGTATTTCAAGGCCTACCTTCAAACTCAGTGACATCATGGGAAAATATTTTTTTTTAAATCAGCCAAGACAAGAAAAAAAAATGTCTGGTCTGGTTCATCCTTGGGAACAATTTCCAAACGCCTGAAGGTACCACGCTCATTTGTACAAACAATAGTACACAAGTATAAACACCATGGGACCACGCAGCCGTCATACCACTCAGGAAGGAGAAGTGTTCAGTCTCATAGAGATGGTGCGATAGGTGCAAATGAATCCCAGAACAACAGCAAAGGATCTTATGAAGATGCTGGAAGAAGCAGGTACAAAAGTATCTATATCCACAGTAAAACAAGTCCTATATCGACATAACCTGAAAGGCCGCTCAGCAAGGAAGAAGCCACTGCTCCAAAACCGCCATAAAAAAGCCAGACTATGGTTGCAACTTCACATGGGGACAAAGATCGTACTTTTTGTAGAAATGTCCTCTGGTCTGATGAAACAAAAATAGAACTGTTTGGCCATAATGACCATCGTTATGTTTGGAGGAAAAAGGGAGGAGGCTTGCAGGAGGCCATCCCAACCCTGAAGCACGGGGGTGGCAGCATCATGTTGTCAGGGTTCTTTGCTGCAGGAGGGAGGGACTGGTGCACGTCACAAAATAGATGGCATCACGAGGATGGAAAATTATGTGGATATATTGAAGCATCATCTCAAGACATCAGTCAGGAAGTTAAAGCTTGGTCGCAAATGGGTCTTCCAAATGGACAACGGCCCCAAGCTTACTTCCAAAGTTGTGGCAAAATGGCTTAAGGACAACACAGTCAAGGTATTGGAGTGGCCATCACAAAACCCTGACCTCAATCCTATAGAAAATGTGTGGGCAGAACTGAAAAAGCATGTGCGAGCAAGGAGGCCTACAAACCTGACAGTTACACCAGCTCTGAGGAATGGGCCAAAATTCACCCAACTTATTGTGGGAAGCTTGTGGAAGGCTACCCGAAACGTTTGACCCAAGTTAAATTGTTTAAAGGCAATGCTACCAAATACTAATTGAGCGTATGTAAACTTCTGACCCACTGGAAATGTGATGAAAGAAATAAAAGCTCAAATAAATCACTCTACTATTGTTCGGACATTTCACATTCTTAAAGTAAAGTGGTGATCCTAACTGACCTAAGACAGGGAATTTTTACAAAGATTAAATGTCAGGAATTGTGAAAAACTGAGTTTAAATGTATTTGGCTAAGGTGTATGTAAACTTACGATTTCAACTGTATATCCATCCCGCCCATTCTTTCTAAAGTCTTCGAAAGCCAAGTGAACAAACAGATCCCCGACCATTTCAAATCCCACCATACCTTCTCCACTATGCAATCTGGTTCCCGAGCTGGTCACAGCTGCACCTCAGCCACGCTCAAGGTCTTAAACGATATCGTAACCGCCATCAATAAAAGACAGTACTGTGCAGCCGTCTTCATCGACCTGGCCAAGGCTTGACTCTGTCAATCACCGTAATCTTATCAGCAGATTCAAAAGCCTTAGTTTCTCTCATGACTGCCTCGTCTGGTTCACTAACTACTTCTCTGTTAAATTGGAAGGCCTGTTGTCCGGACCTCTGGCAGTCTCTATGGGGGTGCCACAAGGTTACATTTTCAGGCCGACTCTTTTCTCTGTATATATCAATGATGTCGCTCATGCTGCAGGTGATTCTTTGATCCACCTCTACGCAGACGACACTTCTCTGTATACATCTAGCTCTTCTTTGGACACTTAACAATCCTCCAAAACGAGCTTCAACGCCATATAACACTCCTTCCGTGGCCTCCAACTGCTCTTAAATGCTAGTAAAATAAAATGCATGCTCTTCAACCGATCGCTGCCCGCATCCGCCCGCCCGACTAGCATCACTACTCTGAACGGTTTTTGTTGGAATGGAATATTGAAAAGGGACAATGTTTTAATCAAAACGGAACCAAAAGACATTCAACTTCAGGCCCAGGTTAAACTCTGGTCTTCTCCTGGAGTACAAGACTCCTTAGAAAACGATCCCCTGTTATACACCATTATAAATCTGAGGTACGTAAAAAGAAATTCAGAGACCTCCCTAAAATAACCCTGGGCAAGCTAGAATGTTCCTGTGCTCACTGTGCTGGAATTTGGCCTCCTGTTGTCATGGAGATGAAAATAAATCGGGAGGGGGGGGGGGGGGGGGGGGGGTCGCTCCCAATCTCGCTACCAATCTCTATCAAACTGTTCCCCTTACTGCTTCTTCACACCTCTCTATGCTATCCATGTACACACGGAAACACACACACACACACACTTCAGTCCTGCCCACTCTCTCTTATACCCTCGTGACGGTACTATACATTCCACTCTCATGGAGATATGGAGCTAACATAACATGCTGGAGCTGAGAAAACGTCTCTCACCGAGGGAGCTGCTCGTACCCTCCACAAGGGTTGTTACACAGGCAGTAGCCTGAGTAAATACTGCCAAGCTTTATCCTGAGCCCTTGGCATCAAAGGGACAAGGAGCTGCTCTCATTGGTCCTGCCTGTCCTGTTAACCCCACCTATCACTATGCGTAATGTTAGCAGGGGTCCACGCACATACTCAGGTACAAAAACGTTTTCGAATACACTACTACTCATACCGTATTCATGCTAATGGAAAAAGGGGTAATACTGCACTTCTCCTCCCCAACAACTGATTCAGTCAATACAGCAAGAAATGTGATATCTAGTCTGCAAGTTTCCATGGAACCAATATATAATGCTATTTCAAGTATCCCACCTTACCAATATACAAAGAGAGGGTGAAAGGGAATATTAAATTAGTTATTTTTGGTTGGAAGGCACCTCTAAGCTCTGTGAAATTGTCCCAGGCTCTGCACATTATAATGTACTTTGCCTCTTGAAAGTGAAATAATGAGGAGGACACTGATTGGTAGAGGACAGAGAACAACAACAATGGAGAGAGTATTGGGAAGGAGAGGGCATTTTCTCAAGGGCATCTCAATCACATTACGTTTTCCAGGATGTGAAGAGCCTGAGTTTTTTTTTTTTCTTCCATCACAAACAATCTCTCTGATTCCCACTCCTCCCCTCTCCAGCTCTACCTGTCCCCCACAGCACACACACTCTCTCTCTTCATTACAAAGACTTAGCCTCTACTGACGCTTATTAGAGGGGTTCGGAAGAGAAGAGAATCTGTCCATCTTACTTATCCTGCTGAGTAGCATCAACCTTTACTTCCTTAATCACCTTCATACACCCCCCCCCTTCATACACCCCTAGCTCAGTGTGTCCACAGAGAATACACACAGGTGTTTTGGCCAGAGCATCATTAAAAAAAATCTGATATTTAGAGGTCAGATAAACAAGATTTTTCTCAGTCATTTGAACAATCTAAAATAAATGTTTGCCTTTTTGAACAAGCTCATTTGTACAGAGAAAGCGTTTCCTGCCCTTTTCTCATTCTCTCTTTCTCCCTGCCACCCTCCCTTTTCTCATTCTCTTTCTCCCTGCCACCCTCCCTTTTCTCATTCTCTCTTTCTCCCTGCCACCCTCCCTTTTCTCATTCTCTCTTTCTCCCTGCCACCCTCCCTTTTCTCATTCTCTCTTTCTCCCTGCCACCCTCCCTTTTCTCATTCTCTCCTTCTCCCTCCCACCCTCCCTTTTCTCATTCTCCCTGCCACCCTCCCTTTTCTCATTCTCTCTTTCTCCCTGCCACCCTCCCTTTTCTCATTCTCTCTTTCTCCCTGCCACCCTCCCTTTTCTCACTCTCTCTTTCTCCCTGCCACCCTCCCTTTTCTCATTCTCTCTTTCTCCCTGCCACCCTCCCTTTTCTCCTTCTCCCTGCCACCCTCCCTTTTCTCATTCTCTCCTTCTCCCTGCCACCCTCCCTTTTCTCATTCTCTCCTTCTCCCTGCCACCCTCCCTTTTCTCATTCTCTCTCTCCCTGCCACCCTCCCTTTTCTCATTCTCTTTCTCCCTGCCACCCTCCCTTTTCTCATTCTCTCTTTCTCCCTGCCACCCTCCCTTTTCTCATTCTCCCTGCCACCCTCCCTTTTCTCATTCTCCCTGCCACCCTCCCTTTTCTCATTCTCTCCTTCTCCCTGCCACCCTCCCTTTTCTCATTCTCTCTTTCTCCCTGCCACCCTCCCTTTTCTCATTCTCTTTCTCCCTGCCACCCTCCCTTTTCTCATTCTCTCTTTCTCCCTGCCACCCTCCCTTTTCTCATTCTCTTTCTCCCTGCCACCCTCCCTTTTCTCATTCTCTTTCTCCCTGCCACCCTCCCTTTTCTCATTCTCCCTTTCTCCCTGCCACCCTCCCTTTTCTCATTCTCTCTCTCCCTGCCACCCTCCCTTTTCTCATTCTCCCTGCCACCCTCCCTTTTCTCATTCTCTCTTTCTCCCTGCCACCCTCCCTTTTCTTATTCTCTCTTTCTCCCTGCCACCCTCCCTTTTCTCATTCTCTCTTTCTCCCTGCCACCCTCCCTTTTCTCATTCTCTTTCTCCCTGCCACCCTCCCTTTTCTCATTCTCTCTTTCTCCCTGCCACCCTCCCTTTTCTCCTTCTCCCTGCCACCCTCCCTTTTCTCATTCTCTCCTTCTCCCTGCCACCCTCCCTTTTCTCATTCTCTCTCTCCCTGCCACCCTCCCTTTTCTCATTCTCCCTGCCACCCTCCCTTTTCTCATTCTCTTTCTCCCTCCCACCCATTCTCTTGTTCTACTGCGTTGAAAGCCTGAACACCCTGCTGAATGAAGCTTTGGGTCGAATATAAACCAGACTCAGCAGTGTTCTGTCAAGGGTAGCTAAAGAAGACAGGAACTATCCAGAATTTAAACATTCATAAGAACAAAAGCTCCCATCTCAGAAAATGTTGGGCAGCTGTGTCCCTCATTCCACCCTGCCCAGGGGACTGGGAACGGCTAGCTAGCTCTGCCCAGAATGGATGTACTGCTGTTGGCAAAGACAGTGTCCCTCTCCCTGTCTGCGGGTCTCTTAACCCTGCACACGATCAGCAGGCCACAGTAAACCAGAGACTGTATGAAAAACCAGATCAGAGAAGACATCCTTTTTCACTCCCGTAATTCAATTGAAGCAGGCCTATCTGCAGCTCCGCGCCCACCCACACCCAGATCCCCGCAGCCCACCTCCTCACCCCTCACACCCTCTCACTTCAAACACAATAAATCAAGTGCTTGTTACACCTAATTTGACTTTAATGGTCTGCAACCATTACAGACGATACATCATCCCTCTTTCTGAGTTTCCACCCTCCTTCCCTCCTCCTCAGTCTCCATTATTACTTTGGAACCACCTATAAATAAACCCCTCAGCTCAGCCGCCCCTCAGTCACACAGAGAAATTGAGCTTTACAGCAGAGCTGCTGCCAATGTGGCAACGACCAGGAGGCAAGCCAGAGGAATAACAATCAGGCCTTTGCTGCAGTCGAGACAGATGGACAAGACAGACTGATGGACAGGCAGGCAAAGCTGTCTGGGACAGCAGTGTTACGCAGGTCGACTGGCTCTGACACAGAGAGAGAGAGAGAGACAGAACTAGCCCAGCCGATTACACTGACAACACTCCACTCTAAACAACATCTATCATTGCCATCACATATCCCTCCCATCCTCGAAGATAGTTGCTATGACAATAACAGTTCCGGTGATCAGGACTGTACAATGCTGGTCCGACCAATCAGAATCCATTCTCCAAGACTGTTTTGATCAGGGGGACTGGAATATGTTCTGGGTCGCCGTGGATTGATGTCAGTCTTGTCGGGAAACTGAAGGAGAGAGATGCTGCTGATAAACATGGAAAGTTGACCGGGGACAATTGCATAGTTAAACAGTACAAATACGACATACGCAGATCGATCAAGATGGCGAAACAAAGGTATAGGGGAAAAGTGGAGGAGCAAATCAGCGGGTCAGGCATGAGGCGTATGTGGCAGGGACTTCTAACGATCACGGATTACAAAAAGATCGCCAGGCACGTTGCGGACAACAACACCACCCTACTGGACGAGCTTAACATCTTTTTCTCATGCTTCGAGCAAAACGACTCTTCACTGCTGAGAGAGAGAGAGCCCCTGAGGACAATGAGGGCTACGTACTGACGGTCTCCACGGAGGACGTCTGGAAGTCACTGAAACATGTCAACCCTCACAAGACTGCTGGCCAAGAAGGTCATCAGGGACCCCAGCCACAGACTGGTGGAAGCGGGGAGAACACACAGTATAGGAGCATCATGGTAAAAACTGAAAGACTGGCCAATAGCTTCTACCCCCAGATCATCAGGCTGCTGAATAACCACCCTAGTCATCAAAATGTTTACACTTTAGTCATTTAGCAAACACTCTTATCCAGAGCGACTTCCAGGAGCAATTAGGGTTAAATGTCTTGCTCAAGGGGACAGAGATTTGTTTCACCTAGCCAACTCGGTGATTCAAACCAGTGACCTTTCAGTTACTGGCCCAACACTCTTAACCGCTACGCTACCTGCCGCCCCACTACCTGCTCCCCCTGTCCCCCAAGACCCCCCCGTTGCTCCCCCTACGGAAATGTTTTCCTCGCCCTCAACTCAATCTTCCTTGCCCCCACCCCAATGGTCATTTATCATGTTACAGGTGTAAATACAACATATTATTATTATTATTATTATTATTATTTCATTCACTTCCCTTTGACCTGCACTGTTGTAACGGAGCTTAAGGTTTTCACTGTACCCTGCATTTATATCTGTAACCCTGTGCATGTAACTAATAAACTCTCAAAATCTTATAATAATACATAAAACAATGGATGCATATGTAAAATATAAATCACGCACTACATAATGCAACCTATCGCTATGCATTATGAAGGGAGTTATTGGTGTTTGGTAAATGAACCACTCATCAGCATGGTTATGTGAGTGGCTGTTTCCCTGCAGTATACCTAAAGCCCAGAGGTAAGGACTATAAAAGCAGTGTAATCTGTTACTGGCATGGCTTCATATAGCTTCATTAACAGCATTATCCTGCACAGGCAGCAAACAACCAGGGGAGATAAGTGAGACTGGAGCTCTCTCTCCAGGGTAATTCTCTACTCTATGAGGCTCACGTCTGGAAGGCAGTGGCACTACAGGACTCATTACAATGAGTGTGTTAGAAAGAGTGGCAATTAGGTTTACCATAGGGGACATGGACAATGTTGAGACAACATCACTCTGAGGCTGAAAGACTGACACTAGTGAATGTGAGGATAATGGATAAACCAATCTCACTAGTCAAGTTCATTACATGCTAATGCAGACTAAATGAATACAGCATGGCAAGTAATGCATATCAATGGGCTGTCAGCTACACTATATATACAAAAGTATGTTG
This sequence comes from Oncorhynchus mykiss, assembly GCF_013265735.2. Taxonomy (NCBI): domain Eukaryota; kingdom Metazoa; phylum Chordata; class Actinopteri; order Salmoniformes; family Salmonidae; genus Oncorhynchus; species Oncorhynchus mykiss. The sequence goes on along the minus strand of NC_048569.1, from coordinate 61,846,885 downwards.
ACACCCCTTAGTGGATCCGGCTTTTTCAGTCACACTCGTTGCTGACTGGTGTATAAATATGAGCACACAGCCATGCAATCTCCTTAGACAAACATTGGCAGTAGAATGGCCTTACTGAAGAGTTCAGTGACTTTCAACGTGGCACCATCATAGGATGCTACCTTTCCAACAAGTCAGTTCATCAAATGTCTGCCCTGCTAGAGCTGCCCCGGTCAACTGTAAGTGCTGTTATTGTGAACGTCTAGGAGCAACAAGGGCTCAGCCGTGAAGTGGTAGGCCACACAAGCTCACAGAACGGGACCACTGAAATGCGTAAAAATCGTCTGTCCTCGGCTGCATCCCTCACTATCGAGTTCCAAACGGACTCTGGAGCAACTTCAGCACAATAACTGTTTGTCGGGAGCTTCATGAAATGAGTTTCCATGCCTGAGCAGCCGCACACAAGCCTAAGATCACCATGTGCAATGCCAAGCGTCGGCTGGAGTGGTGTAAAGCTTGCCGCAACTGGACTCTGGAAACGCATTCTCTGAAGTGATGAATCACGCTTCACCATCTGGCAGTACGATGGACGAATCTGGGTTTGGCGCTACCTGCCCCAATGCATAATGCCTTTTCTTGTTTCAGCATGACAATGCCCTCTTGCACAAAGCGAGGTCTATACAGAAATGTTTGTCAAGATTGGTGTGGAATAACTTGATTGGCCTGCACAGAGCTCTGACCTCAACCCCTTCGAACACCTTTGGGATGAATTGGAACGCCAACTGCAAGCCAGGCCTAATCACCAAACATCAGTGCCCGACCTCACTAATGCTTGTGGCTGAATGGAAGCAAGTCCCCGCAGCAATATTCCAACATCTAGTGGAAAGCCTTCCCAGAAGAGTGGAGACTGTTGTAGAAGGAAAGGGGGGACCAACTCCATATTAATGACCATGATTTGGGAATGAGATGTTCGACCAGCAGGTGTCCACATGCTTTCGGGCATGTAGTGTATCAGGCCAGTAGCGGTGACAGTGACAGACCAACCTCATATGTTTCATGCCAAGCTAATAAATACAAAGGAATACAAATAGAATGTCTGTTGGTAATGCATATGAATGAGCCATAGCTATTAAGGCTGGTGACAGTGTGACAGGCCATCAGGACATAAAGACCAGACACAGGGGTGTGACAGTGACAGGGAGGGTAGAAATCTCCCTAGCATCCATACATTAAGCCTGTAATATCCCCATTGTGTTATATCCAACACCATGTAATTGACCATGTTCCTCACTGACTGCATGGTGCCAGTATGTGTCAGTCAGTGTGTGTGTGCGCGCATTTGTGTTAGTGTGTGTCTCTGCGTGTGTGTCTATGTGCAGCGTATGTTCGCGCAAGTATGTGTGAGGAGAAGCCCCTTCAAAACACCTATTTTGGCAGTGCTAAGCTGTCTCCTGCTCTATAGATGGAGGAACAAGCCCTCTCTGTGTGGACTATGAGGACATGTGGCTGAGTGCAACCTGCTGTGTTGCCCACCGCCAGGTACCATTGTCATGGTGTTATGTAATGGACTGATTAACTAACAGGGCCGATTTACAAGTGACGAAATGACATTAGGATGGCAGCAGGGACATGGTCAGCATAACAACACTGAATTAAACATGAATAGCTGACTCAACCACAGAAACCGTCATTATAATTCAATCAGGCTTCTTGTAAATGAGAACTTGTTCTCAACTGGCCTACCTGGTTAAATAAAGGTGAAATAAAAAATAAAACATGTACTAAAAGCAATGCTCAAAGATCAATGTATGCAAATTGTCTTTAGAGAAACCATTTGATATTCATATATTCATTCATTATAATGTAAATGATAGAAAACATTATCCTAGGGGATTTGCTCATGCAACACCTCTATAGCCCTACCTACGCACTGTAGCCTATGCATCCTCTGTGTCAAGTCACAATAGGGAGCCAAAGGTTTGTGGACACACGTTAATCTTATCCATCATCATCTTTCATTCCGACACAGAGTGTAGGTAATTACAAATCAGCCTGGAACTTTGTCTTCTGTCTTAGACAGACAAGGGATCTCCGGCAGGTGATTACACATCCTGCTCCTCAACAGTACCTGACAGGCAGGCAGAAAAATCAAGCACCAGCAGGTGTCATTGCAGCCTTGATTTGAGCCCCTGATCTCTTTCTCAGACACTGTCTTGTTTGCTCTCTTTTTTTCCCTCACACGCTCTCTTTCTCACTCTCACTCACTCACACACACACACACACACTGTGATGTGGAGGGCAGAGATAGAAATATGAGTTGGTGCGACAGGTTCCGTTATCTGTTGCATAAAAGTAAGGTGAATGAATGCAGCCGCTGGCAGGACTGCTCTGGACACCTGTCTTTACACAGAGAACCTCTCTGGATGGAAAAACTGCGTCACACCCAACTTTATGTCTACAACATAAAAACATGCACAAGAGCTCATACGCCATCAGCGATCAAAGGTCAGTTCATATTTATAAGCAGGATGTGCAAAACAGAGTTCACAAGCCATAATACAAGTTGTAAACTACTGAGGGTATTGGAGAATTTAAGTGAATTGAGAGCAGGAATAGCTGTGTTGTCCTGATTTTGTTGGTGCCTACCTGAGATAGCGCAGGGGCTCGATGGTCTCCGCCGGTTCAGTCGAGCTGTGGTTCATCTTGTCAGCCTGGGAAGATTCAGCACAGAAGAAGAAGAAGGGAAGAATAAGTTGCACTGCTTTACAGAATACACTCTTGTTCTCTCTCTAACTGCCCGCTATCTCCCACTCAGAACCTTCCTCTCTCTCTCTGGCTCCTGTTCTCTCTCTCTCTGTGATGAAACCGGCTAGCTGTTTGTATCAGTAGCCCTTCTCTAGACGAGGCAGCCAATTAAGAGGCAGGAAGACACGGGAGTAGCCAGCTTATTGGCCCAGCCTTCGGTGAGTCATAGCAGCTCAGTCAGCCAGAAAGTGGCTGAACCAACAAACCCTCTGTGGAGAAACTGGAGCAGAGTGGGGAATGACTCAAAGCTCTGCAAGTGGCACTCACACACAATAACAATGCCAATCACTTTATAGAGGAGGCAGGAAATGCATATGGATTTAGATAGAATTGTACATATTTGCTGGCATTGAGCATAATATAACATTCACAATGTCATATGTACAGTATATTCTAAAATACCAGATAAATGTATTGCATTTAATTAATTTATGGTTTCATCTGCATTGCCTGAAACTTGAAATAGATGGGATTTGACATCAGGTTTAAATGTGTTTAAAGCATCAAAGAGAAGTTTTAAAAAATGTAAGGGAAATCCCCAACAGCACACAGCCACACATTATGCATGCAAGTGTATGACACAGACACACGCACAACCTCCATAAGCAAAATTGAATGTTGTATAGTTAATTTGCACAACTCTTGCCAATAGCTGCCAAGCCAAGGGCTGCAGCGCCTAACTGGGTCATGTTAACAAACAATAGCTCACATTCTTCAGGAAAGGTCAGTGCTGCGCTCAACATTCTAGCCTGTTTGTTCAGCGTTCTAGCAGGCCTGCTCTATAAAGTCTGCTCATTTTATGAACAATTGAAAGGCCAGTTTTTTTGGTCCGTTTGTAGAGTGGTGAGTGACAGGACAATGGGAAGACACTCTTCTGGACACCAATTTTAAGGTCAATTTAGATTGGACTACATCCTTTTTGTTCCTCCTATTGAGTTATGTAAGCCCTTGTTAAAAAGGAACCCCAAACAGCTGTACCAGTATATTTTTTGAGAGAGAGGTGGATAAGGCGATGGAGATTCTTGGTGCAGTCTGCCATCCTGAGGTCATATGAAGACATTACAGCCAACAGTATCCAATTATCTATCAATTATCAAGTCTACTCTAGATGATGGAATAGAACTGTCATTTTGTTTAATTTCATACTCTATAGTCCAAATAAGGTGATAGAAATCTAGTTATTATTGTTCAGATGCAATAAATCTGAACACGAATATAGTACTGTAAGAGAGGAGGACTACAGTAGCCTAGGCCGGCCACTGAAGCTTAGCGACCCTCAGAATGTCGTCACGGTTTGTCACAATGTCGTCATAATGCAAGCGCAAACACGCCCGTGACCTTATCAATAAGTGTATCTAGTATATCACAACGTTGTCACCGCCACCTGAGAAACATCCTAACGTTCCTCAAATTGGTCGAAGAGCTTGTGACCACTCGGGGTTTATTCCCTGATGGAGCACCAGCAAGACAAATTTTGAAGAGCAGTAAGTCAACCATACCTTTTTGAAAATGTACACAGAGAAAGTTCTGCGCGAGATGGGCTACAAGTTGGGAGCAACAATCGGCGAGGGAAGCTACTCCAAAGTGAAATTAGCCAGCTCCCAGAAACACAATTCTGAGGTGGCCATAAAAATTGTGGACCGCAAAAAGGCTCCCCACGACTTCGTCCACAAGTTTCTACCCAGGGAGCTGACACTTTTGAGGGGAGTGAGACATAACAATATTGTACATGTGCACGAATTCATTGAGGTTTGCAACGGCCGACTATACATAGTGATGGAGGCGGCAGCGACGGATCTTCTCCAAAAAATCCAAGAGGTCAATTCCATCCCTATAGCCCAAGCCAAGACCATGTTTTCCCAGATTGTCAGCGCTGTGAACTATCTCAATCAAAACAACATCGTCCATCGGGACATGAAATGTGAGAATGTGCTGCTGACTAGGGACAACCAAGTAAAGATCACAGACTTTGGTTTTGGGAGGTTTGCTAAGGGCTACCCTGAGCTGAGCAGCACCTACTGTGGTTCAGCGGCCTACGCCCCACCGGAGGTACTCCTCGGAGTTCCATATGACCCTAAGAAATATGATGTGTGGAGCTTGGGTGTGATTCTCTATGTCATGGTCACTGGGTGTATGCCGTACGACGATTCCAATGTCAGCAAACTCCCACGGGCTCAGCGCAAGGCCTTGGTCTACCCGGACGACGTCACCGTGGAAGAGCCATGCCAGCAGTTAATTGCCTATCTGATGCAGTTCAGCCCTTCTAACCGCCCGACAATCCAACAGGTGGCAGAGCAGTCTTGGTTGCAATAAGCAAGAGGCCAGGACAATGTGAGTGATTAAATCATGTGCAATTGAAAATCTCTTGACTTTCGTTTGTTCCCCATGTAGGCTAATAAAAGTTATTAGCGGTCAGCTCTTGGAAATATTGTAGGTCTAGCCTACTAATAATACTGTAATATGCTATTCACATACATGTAGCCTATTTATCACGGACAGTGATTTTATATTCTCAAACAATACAATGGTATAAGTAGACTCGGGAGACCAAAAACGCTGCAATCTAAAAGTAAAACATTCAATAGTTCGTAGGTCTGGCTACTTTGCCTAGCCTACTTTTTTTTCTGCCATTCATAATGAACACACATGAAGCAAACCGTTCACTGATTAACTGTTAACCTGGCAACTGTCCTGTTGAAACAGAAAACGGTCTAATTCCATGGTAACAATATTTGAAGGTTCGTTTACACCTGTAAATCAAAAAGGATGACAGATGCACTGGCCGCGTTGTCTACACAGGCACACACCACACCCACAGCTTCAAAATGTCGCGCACAGAGAGACGCAGGTCTCTTAACGTGAGCCAGAAACATGCTCACAAAGCGAACCCAAGAACGCACGGCAAGTGGAAAGATACTCTGCTTTGGAGCGTCATGACCAGACGGCCAACACGTACCTCTCCAAAATGGCGAGTATTTTACGCACACCTATGCGGTCTTACTATTGATGGAAATGTGGATTCTATGCTGAATTCTAAATCATGCCTTTAGATCATTTATGAATAGACTCTTGGGCAATTTCAGTGACGGTATGGGAGTGGTATAACAAATATTAAATCCCTGATGACCTTTTATATGGCTTTGAAAAGGGCAGGGCAATAAGCCTGATCATGTTATAATTAAACTACAAGGTAATCTAATTAGTTAACATTTTAGTCAGGAAAAGTCATTCAAATCAACATTATAAAATCTATAACAAAGCCTGGACTAAAAAGGAAAAGGGGTTAAATTGTTTATTTTTTACTTGATAGAGCAAGAAAACAATTCTAAACAAATAGGAACTTTTTTTTTAGGGTGAGGCGCTACACGGTAAACAGTGCTAGCACCCCAGATAAAACGGAATGGTGTTAGTCGTCAAACAGCAGTAGTCAGGACAGCACACTAATGGCTGCTGCACCTGCAGCCTGGAACCAGAGATAGACAGAGGACTCATCTTTATATCTGTGCCATTATAGCATGGACAGCACCATTGAGGCCATCTCCATTTTGAAGTAGTCAATTTATTTTCTTCACGATTAGCTGATCCCTCCTGATAACCCGGTTGGACATGTCACCAGGAGGGATCAGCCAATTAAGTTGGAAGTCCCACTGAGTTGACTACATTAAAATGGTGGAAGCCCTCAATGGCGCTGTGCATGCTAATACAGCCTTTTGGCGACTTAGAGGCCTCGATCATTCTCTATGCCTGGAACGCATGCCAAGGACCCCAACCATCATGGCTCTGAGCAGGGCTCCAGAAGATGAACAGGCAAATCTCAAATGACACCCTATTCCCCATATAGTGAACTGCTTTTACCCAAAGCCCTATTAAGTAGTGCACTATATGGCAAATATGTTAGAGATGAAAGCCCATTTATCTCTCTGAAATCTCATAGTAGGGTAGGTATGGAAGGGGGGTGGGGCAAATCTATAACAATGGGAGATTAGCCAAATTGCTTGGTGGTTACAGAAAACAATGGGATTCATATGAAAAGGACAAGCTGGGGAGTTGCTGTATGAACCAGCACTTTATTAATTAACACTTACGGTGTCTCATTGTTAACACAAACACACTTGGTTTATCCGGAGGTCTGGAACACCACACACACTGCTATCAAAACGTATTAAATCAGGGGAAAGCATGTACTCCACATTTGTTGGAGGGGGGGAAAAATAAACAAGAGAACCTAAATTAAAAGCATTGTTTGATAATTTCCTTTCAGTTTAATTTCTATTAGGCCACTGAACTGTTGTGTAGCTCTGAACCATGTTTGGATACAGAAGCTCGACCTCATAAGACCTCATACTGACACAGCACCGTCTTATTCCTTCTGCGAGGGAGCTTTGTAAGCATGGTGCATATTTCAACACTTTCTTACCCTGTACTGCACCACCTATATAAATGCAATACCGCTGGCATTTCCACCAGATGGGCTAGCAAGCTAGCTAATTAAGGGATCTGACATAACTCATACTCTCCCTTGTAAAAGAAAACAGAAATAAAAGTATAAATGTTTCTAGGGTTTCGCATAACTACATTCTGAAAGCTGTCCAGCTTTTTAGACCAATGAATGGGCGCGCGTAGAAAACACTGGACACAAGAAAATCATCTAAAGTGGAGATCCATTGGAACTGAGGGCATAAGCATACATCTTAACTAGTGACCCTATAAATATACCCAGACACAGCATGTGTCTGTAAGAAAAGTAATGTCCCACAATCTATGACTAAAAGCAAAATGGCTTCATAAAATGAAGTCCCTTTCCCCTCCCCTTTTGCATTTCAGGAAAAAAAGCACATCCTGTCTATTTTGAACATCAAGGATTTAAAACAAGAGTAGAATGAAAGGATCATTTGGGCTGCACTATTTCTTTGGAAGGCTCCATTTTTAGTTTTTTTAAAGTTTTTTTTCACCATTTACAAGAATAGTCCTCCCACAATGTGTTCTGTGTTTGTACATATTAAAAAAGTTAAGTTAGTTACTTAATCCTTTTTCAGCTTAGAAAACAAAGTCTTTCAAAATGAAACACTAAACCAACAGATGTAAAACCACCTCAACAGTAATGTTACCTTTCAAACAAACAGAGACCTCCGCAAAAGAGTCCAGTTCCAAAATAGAAGGGAGCAGAATCTTTTGACTTATAAAACAAACAAAAAATATTCTAACATTCAGCCATACAAAATAACCAGACACACTCCGGGCTGCTCCTCTGTTCTGCACACCGTCGGTTCAAAGACAAGGCAGTCTATTCGGTGGATAGATTTTGTTCTTCTTCCAAAAGTCTTCTTTTCTTTTTTTTTTTGCAAAGCTGAAGCTATTTTAGTATTCCTTGGATAGTCCTCTAGGCTCACACCTTGATCACACCGATAGTCATTGCGCAAATTAGTACGCAGCATCATCTGGATATGTGTGCAACAAAAATTCAACATTCACCGTCTGCTACCATTTCTGTCAAGCTGTCTATGCATACAGTTTGACGCATAAGTTAAATCCAACGTATGCAACACACAGAGCGCACTGAAACTGCCTCTGCAACGCAATGCTGCAAGGCAAACGCAGTGTTCCATTGGAAATGAATGTACTTCTGGTGTAACAAAATGCAATAAAACCGTCGGTGTGATCGAGGCATCACCCACAGTCCCTGCCACGACATCTGTCTGTCTGCAGTCTTGTGCCACCAGCCATGCCAGGCTACCACTGAGGCCAGAGAGAGACCCGGTCCTGGCTCTCCCAGGTAGAAGGGGGAGATGAAGTAAGGCGCATCATTCACAGTGGACAATGTTGACGGTCGCGTCACCTGGATAGCCAATCAGAGCCACAGACACAGCTGGACTGGGACATCCCTCCCTCTCGGTGTGAATGTGTGAAGATCAAAACTGACCAGGAAAGGAAGCGAGGCACCATAAATGTTTGAGATTGTTTAAGTCCATGCCACCCTTTTAGATGTAGCATCTCTCAGAGCCCTGTAGTCTCCCAGTACAACACCAGTGCGCCACACTAGAACTGAAGACTCACAGGAAGATAGATGGCGGAGGGAGAGAACATAAGGAGAGGTGCGTTTTAGTTTTTATTTCATTGGTCAATGGTAGATTATGTGAAATTGTTTTCCAGAGAGGAGTCCTTTGTTAAATTGATAATGAGTGACTATTATTCAGATTAATAATAAGGGTTGATAGAGGGGTGGTGTTATTTCCATGTGTTGGCTGTCTGGGAGATGGAGCGGGAGGGGATCATGTCCAGGAGGTACTCTCTCTGGCGCTCCAGGTTGGCGGAGGTGGTGGTCTTGTTCACAGACAGGCTGGGGTTCACATATGCCATGGTCACACCTGGAAGGAGACGATAACCACAGCAGTGAGTACACAGGACTGGAACCAGGGACACAAACAGGAAACTTCTCAAACACCCTCTACCATCCTTTAGCCTGTCTGCAGCCATTACAGCAAAAATCAAGGACACACATTTTTTTATTGGAATGAATGGATTCTACATTTTAAAAATACACAAATGAGTCTGATCCACCACCAGAGGAAAGGCAAAGAGAGAGAAAGGGTCAGCTAGCTAAAGCCTATCTACATCTCAGAGCATGTCTCTGTCCTGTAGAGGTTCATCTACCTGAGTTCCCGGTGGTCTGTTTCCTCCAGGCGTTGGGGATGGCCGAGGGGTTACTGCTGCTGCCCTTTGTCCCCTGCGCCGGGCGCATGGCATGCTTACCTGGCCTGCTGGCCAGCGCGGCCGCCGTCACAGAGTTCTGCAGCTGCTGAGAGGATGTGGGGAACGAGTGACTGACACCGCGAGACCCCACCGCCTGCTGCACACTACGGGACAGTTGACCAGGGCTCTGAGAGGGAGAGGGAGAAAATATTAAGTTTAGTAACCAATGTGTTAATATAATTAAAAAGGATGCCACTGTTTTTTTAAGGTATCAAAATGTACAGACAAGCTTCCCCTTTCGTACAAGTTAGTTGTGTGTAGTGTTGCGTCCCAGTGCTGACCTGCTTGATGGAGGAGTGGTGGCGGGCCACAGGCGTGCCTCTATGCTGCTGCTGAAGTTGGGCTCTGGCCTGCTTGTACTGCTGTGACACCAGCACGTGCTGCTGGTGCTCACTCTTCATCCCAGAGGAAGAGGAGGGTGTTTTGGAGACAGGAGAGGCGGCCTGATGGAGGATGCGCTGCTCTATCTCCTGCTCCTGCTGCAGGGCCTTGACGAAGGCCGCCTTCAGCCGGTTGGTGTGCTCTGCCTTCAGGGCCTTCTTCAGGTTGGACGACATGCAGTGGTCGCACAGGACGGGGCCGCTCTTCTCCGAGCGCCAGCGCGACGTGAAGTCAGTCTTGCACTGGGCGCAGGTGTGCGGCTCCTCGGGGACGGGGGTCTCCGGGGCAACAGACTGACCCTGCTGCTTGCCTGAGAGAAACACAGAAAAGTGACATGCCAGTATTACGTACCGTACCTTATGCCAGCAGCTTTCAAATAGAGCAAGGGAGGTAGAATGAAGAGATTAGCTACTACTACTACCACCATAAAAAGCATATAAAACTGCTGATACAAGGAATCAATATTTCTGAATGAAAGTTTTAACTCACCCCGTCCCAGTGTGTCCAGCAGGTTCTGCACCACCTCCTCCAGGCCCACCAGGTAGATGAACTCGTTGTTGGCTGCTGACGGCAAGAAGTTGAATTCAGGGGCGGGAGGTTTGGGAGGAGGGATATCCAGCAGGGTCTTCTCCAGCTGCTTACGCAGAGCCAGCTTGGCAGCCGCCTGGCGAGCAGCCGGGGACTCATTGGCCTGGACCGTAGACACACTGCTGCCCATCCCGGCCTGGGACGTCACGGACGAGCCCTTCTGAGAGCCCTGTGGAACAGAGACACATATTAGTCAAGATGAAAAGCAATGGAGAAGTAATGCTGTTGGAAGTCGAAGGGGTCTTAATGTAAAATGCTGGCCAGTACGTTTAGTGACCTGTGTTTCTGACTGTCCTGGGTGATAGTGGTCTGACCTGTGGTATGTTGACCAGGACGTTGGTGTTTGGGACGTTGGCTACCCTGATGAGGCCCTGCTGGATGATCCTCTGGCCCTGTACCTGGACGTTGGGGACCGAGGCTCTGGGGGCCAGCAGCAGGGGAGGAGGGCCCGACCCAGAGTGCTGCTGCTGCCGCAGGGACGCGATCTGCTGGGGAGATACCGCGATGGGCTGACAACGTCACACACACACACACAGGAAGATAGGGTACGGCATGGACATAAGGGAGAGGGGAGTCACACACACAGGGAGAGGGACAGAGGCAGGAGAGGGCGTGGAGAGAGAGATTGAGAGAAGATATGCAAAATATAATTGTAAAATGAATTTACTGGAAAAGACTGACAAGCGCGTGTGTTATGCATTTGGTCTATTGGTTGCAGAGAGTTCACATCCAAGGAATTTGTTTAGAAAGCAGCATAAAAATGTGAAAATATACACTGAAGATGCAGAGAATGTTAGAATTCGTATTTTTTAAAGTCAGTTAAGAACAAATACTTATTTACAATGACAGCCTACCGGGGAACAGTGGGTTAACTGCCTTGTTCAGGGGCAGAATGACAGATCTTTACCTTGTCAGCTCGTGGGTTCGATCTAGCAACCTTTCAGTTACTGGCCCAACGCTCTAACCACTAGGCTACCTGCCTTATTAATAACTGACATTGCACAAGTACCAAAGGGGCATACTCAACAGACAACAACAAAAGTATGTTTAAAAAAGGTAAGTACCAGAGTATAAGTTACCTGCGCCCCTCTGACCAGGGGTGGCATGGTGGTCTGGGAGTTCTGCTTGGACGGGACATGCTGCCCACCCCGGACTAATGGAGGAGGGATCACTGTGCCTGAGCTACGGACTGACGACACCTGGACACAAAAACAACAGGGTTTACACGCAACACAACCACATGATGAACCCATACGATGAGGGACGATTCCCAACTCAAGAGCCACACGTGTAACTCAGACCTTTGGCTAAATCATGATTTAATGGCAATGAGATTTGCCCATGAAAGCATCACATGATCATTGTTGACATTTGCTGGCAAGTGGCCAGTCTCTGTTATGTCATATTTCAAATTGTTTTGTCAAGTCACATACAGTAAATGCTAAAAAGAGCCATTTCACATCAGCTGTAGTGTGTCACCGCTAACTGCGTGTGATTACCTCAGACAGCACAGCATGGTTGAACAGATGACACACTGACAACAAGCTAGTACAGAGAGCTTGAATGTGCTTAGTGGCTGAATGGATGCACTGGTATACTATTACAAGGAGCGTGAATGTATGGTACACAACAGCAGCAATGTATGATTGTATTGTGTAGTGGTGGTGAGCAGTAGCTGCCTGTACCTGTAGCACTCCTTTGCCTGATGTCATGCTGCCTCTGACCAGAGGTGGAGGAGTGGCTACAGAGCCAGAGGTTGGCTGGAAGAGAGAGAGACCAGACTATTCATGGCAATCTAGGGGTTTAGCGCAAACAGTGTGTGTGTGTGCGCGCGCATTTGTTTAGATACCTTCTGTACAGTGCTCTCCTTCTGTGTCTGGCTCTGTCGTAGTTTCTTCAGCAGCACCAGCTTGGCCTCCTGTAGTCTTAGCTCCTCCATCAACTGTTTGATGATGCACTCCCTCTCATCTGGCCTGCTCTTCTACACAAGGGAAGACAGCAGGGGGTTATACACACAACTACATTAGAATGTATTTGCATCCGTGGTAGATAAAGAAACATTGTGAATAGTACAGAGGAGAGGAGTCTCTCTCTGTGTGTGTGTGTGTGTGTGTGTGTGTGTGTGTGTGTGTGTGTGTGTCGGGTCGTACCATGAGTGTGTCTGTCTTCCTGAAATGGTTCAGGCCGTTCATGACGGGGCTGGACGGCTCGTTGTCTGACAGCACTATGACGTCATTGTTTGGTGACAGGGGCTGCCTCTCTTTCTTTAAGTCACTGGGAGAAGAGAGAGAAACAAACTATTTACTTTATAAGCTAAACTCTACTAGGCAAAATGTAAACATGGAGAGCAAAACCCCCCTTGAGTGACAATCCCTCTCCTCACATAATTTGGAAATTAATTTGAGTGTGATCATACAACACTAATCACCTAGCAAATGAGAACCACTTGGGCGTGTATGCAAAAAGATACAGTAGCAAGATGGGTCCAGTAGAGGGCGGTAAATTCTAACATTTCAGTGGTCTATGAGTGAGCAGCAGTTGTGGGACACCCAAGTTGATCTGAGATCAATAGAGCCGTCATGGTGGAGTGGGAGCTCTGTTCAGAGCCCTGTCTGAATAACAAGCAGACTCCAACTCCTTACAACTGGAATATAAGAGGAGAAAATGAATGCATTCAAAACAGAGCCAAAATACGTGAGCTTCTAGGCCCGAGCTACAAGTTGCAGACTTAGGCCGGCTGTGTGATTAGTTCTGGCCTCATAGCTCCCTCTGTGGCTGTAGCTAGCTGTTGTTTCCTCTAGCCTGAGGAGGACAAAGAGGAGCAGCGGTATACAGCGTGGAGCCTGTGACGGAGAGGGGGAGTGAAAGGCCGATGGAGGAGATAGCTCGCTGGCCCCTACACAGCAGGCGTCCCGCTTGTACCCAGTGGGGGAGTGAGGCTGGGAGGTGGGTAGGTGACGCTTTGTACGGACAGTAGCTATGCCTGCGGCCCCACCCCTCCCAGCTGCTGACACCAGAGTCGCAGAGCAGAGGCCCGCAGGAAACACTGGAGGGGAGAGAGAGGGGTGGGGGAGGGGAACATGGCTAGGAGACAGCCTATTGTATACACCCTGACTGACTGTGTGTCTTGGGCTACGAGCTATGAGGCCAGATCTAATCACACAGCCGGCCTAAGTCTGCCACTTGCAGCTCGGCTACGGTGCAGAGGGTAGGACACAGGCATATCAACAAGGACACAGTCATCCTGGTTGGTGCAAAACATCCCAGGGCCCTGCAGTGGTAACAGGGCTGAGGCGTCGTTGTTTAGAGGGCAGGCCGAGAAAGATACAGTAGCTATGGTTTACAATCACACAATCCACAGCTGGTGATACAGAGGGCTTGTAAAGCAATGGACCAAGTAGGGCAAAAAGTAAACCAATGGATAGGACCACACACACGACCTAACCAGGAGTAACTCCTAGCCCAGGCAATGGGCAAAGCGAGGGTTATTATATATATGGTGACGAGGTGATCATCTCCACCCTAAAAGCTGATTTGACAAGCACAAACAAAAGCCAAGTACGTGGTTACATAAGATCCAGTGGCCACGGCTTCCGTTTCTACAAGCTACTAACGTTAGTTCTCTGGAATACTCAGCAGTGTTGACTCACACTTCCTCTGAAAGAGTTAACTCATGGGAGGTAGGTATTCCTACCCGTACAAACCACTATTCATGAAACTGGACATGGACAAATGTCATCAACCGTTTGCGCTAGCCTATAACAAGGTCTTTCCGGCCAAAATAAGTGTTTCTATATCTTTCTAATTCTATGACATTGGAAAGCAACGCATATTCTATTACTCGGCACCCAATTTCTGAAACAGTTGGATCAAAATGCTAGATCTCCTTTGCAAACACTAAAAGTTCGACAAAAAAAATGTGGAAACAGTAGCAGTACACACTTAGGGTGAAGAAAAGGGCAAAGGTGACATGAGGGTGAACTACTACAATGCATAACTGCAAATCCCTTCCTTGGCGGCTATCTTCCTTGCGTACTACTGCTCTCACCTCCAGTGTATATTAATGACTCTACCAAGTGAAGAGATCACATCATGACATCAGGCATTTGGTCATGTGACACACACACACACACACACACACACTCAACAACGGCCCCTCCTTTCCCCAACTGCTCCTTCCAAAGTGGAAACCATGGCAACGACCGGCTGGAACCAGTTTGTGACACATAGCCTTCATTTTGTATGAAGTGAGGCAGAGTTCAGGTGCTGGAGAAAATGGAGCCCGTCAGCCAAAGCCTCAGACTTCTCAAAATGGGTGCAGGCCACCAGGAACAGAGGGAGCACAGACATGCACTTCCTGTGTGAGAAGCCCACTCGCTAGCTAACGCAGACAGCAGTTCAAACACACCTACACATAGTTGTTGCAACACACACACACACACACACTAACAGCCTAGGCTTCAACTTGTCAAAAAATAACTTTTTCCATAACCAACCAACCCCCCCACCATCAACAACAGCACATGACCATCCATGCATACCCTCATAACTCATTTTAACCCAACCATATCTGAAGATCTGGACAAGGCCTCTCTCACATACTGCCTCAGTAGAGACATACAACTTTCAAAATTAACCAAAACCTTAACAGCTGGATAATCAATTCAGGACATTATCAACATCATCCCATATTTGCCTTTTTGGATTTACAATGTTCCACTTTTAAAATTGTATTTTGAAGGCAAACTTGCTTTCCAAGCAAATTTCCCTTTCCAGTCATAACAAAGCACTACATTCCCTAGTCACAAATGTACCATGTGCAGACTCTAAGACAACCCATCATATTGTAAACATGCACCAAAGGCCAGATGGAAAAAATAACATTTTAGAGCAATGTTCTAAAACTAAATCCAGAGAGTGGTGGTAATATTATTATTAACAAAAATAGACCACGTCTGAGGGTACCATAGTCCAGTTAGGCCTTGTTCAAATGTACAGCCAGAAAGAGTGTAGGCTTAGACCATGTGCGTAATCAGTGTTCTTCTCACCTCTTGGACGTGCTCATGTCGACAGGCCTGTCCCCGGTCTGCACCTCCACTTTGATGGTAGCCTTGACCTCGTCGGTCTTTTGGATGCTCATGCTGGCCTCCTTGGCTGCCTGCTCCATCTTCACCACATCTCCTCCCCCCACAGCCACTAGAGCTATAGGGCCGTCTGCTGCAGGTAGCTGTTCATTGTTCTCCAGCTTCACCTTCTTAATGTCCAGCTCCCCCCCGGGGCTGCCAGGGGCCGCCACGTCCCTCTCCAGGGCCCGCTTCTGGCTGCGCGTCTGACGCACCGCCTCCTCCGACATCGCTCTACCTGGCGACACAGAACGAGAGACAGGGGGGTTAAAGATATGGATAAACAAACAGAGATCTGTGTCAGCGGCGGGCAGGCTGAAGTAGCATCGCACCACCCCAAGATGAGATGGAAGTTGAATACTGGCTGATAATGAGTGGTCATGCTAATGCAAACACCACTGTCGGGGAAAGATAAACAAACACTGGACCAATTCAACAGTGAGGCACTTGACCAATGAAAACTGGACAAATCTAGGCCTAAATGCTCAGAGGCACCATATCAGTGTGGATGTGTGGTAGCGGGCCGGTCAGTAATTCCTCCAGCTGTGCTGGAGAGGGGGGGCTCTCTGTCTGACTGACCTGACTGCAGCACAGGCCTGCCTCAGTGCCAGCTCCCCAGATGCTGACCCAAATCCCCCATCATTAAAGTAATAGCAGAGGATGGAGCAGGAGGGAGACACACTCAGCTTGAACATCAGCCTGACCCACAAGTATGGCACTACACCATAGATAAAGCATACACTCACAGACATGAACATCTCACAGACGCACAGGTTATGAACTGGAACAAGAATCAGAGCTCAGTGTGTACTTGACACTGTGTGTGTGTGTTCTGGACTAGAGTTGAAGTACAGGGAAGGGGGGGTTTGGAAGACCATTAGGCCTACTCTTATCTCCTTTCAAGCCTGCTGACTCCAGTACTTCTAGTCTGCCGTCTCCCCTTAAGTAAATATAATTGCCTCATCACTCCCCTTATAGAGGTTGTAAACAATCATTGGGGCAGCCACTGTATAGACTACCTGAGTGTACACACTTCTACCATCAGATAAAGAAGGCTGACTCAAGGTCTTTCTCATCCACTGTGACATCACCAGAGCAGAGCTCCATATTACCCTTCCCAAGATTCTATGGGAGACACAAAGCCTTTCCATGAGAACTGGTTTAAACCAGTCTGAGGGTTGAGAAGAGGCTGGAGGGAGCAGGTTTTAACCCAGAGAGACCGACTGGCAGCAGGAGAGGCCACAGCCTCCTGCCACTGGGAGATTTGAGGGGGGGGGGGGGGGCAGAGATGCCGTCGCCTGCATTCCAAAACACAAATGTCTGCCAGAGAACAGGAGGCGGACAGCATCACAGACACCACTGAAAAATGTACAGAGACAACTGAAGGATGCAAAATGGCAATCAATCTATAACACCGAACCAATCACTATCAATAGTGAAGTGATCCATGTCCAAAACATGTCAACTTTATTTAGGTCTAATTGCTTAAAACATTGATTGTCAATGACACACACACACACTGAATCAATAGATTAATTCAGAGGGGGAAAAAGGAGACTTAAGAGATTCGAACGCCTAGATTTCAGTATGATCTGTATTTAATTAATTCAGGTGGTGACACAATATGCTGTAGAATAAAACATCCACCAGTGCTCTGAATCGTGTTTACCCTTTCACATCTGGAAACCATAACGTTGGCCATGTTCAATTAGTGTCATAAACTGTGCCCTATAAAATGTGCTGGCACATTAGAATCAGGGCTTTACAAACTTTGTACGCATGAAAACATCTTTGCTATGGCTCACATCAAAACAGCTCAATGGGTGAACCACACCTCGGGTTGGCCTGTCAAACAAGGAACTAATTTTCACACTTGCGTACCTTGGAGTGTGTACAAGGCCAGCCTAAACCCTCAGTCACTCAGGCTACTTTCTGCAAAATGGCTATTGTAATATCATCTTGACACAAGCACAAAAACCTGTAACTGAGTTGAGTGGATCAGTCTGAAATTCTCCAATGTTGGTTGGGACGCAGTTCAATTCCCACTTGACTTAAAGCACACATAAGAAGAAAAAAAACAGATGCTTGGACTTGGAGTTTTAGTGAGTCATTGGTAGCTGAACACACACACACACACACACACTTCACCCCAGGAAACCAATACCAGCCACTCCTAGCACTGATGCTTAGACTACCTAAACAGGATTCAAATTCAAACACCCCCAAACATGAGAAGTAGTACAGCTGGGCAATACATCTAATTAATGTTTCAGCGAGATATTCCAAATGCCTGTATCACAAGAATGTTACTCTGATTGTTCTCATCTCCTTCACTCTTTCTGCTGTGACTGCACCTTCCCATTCACACACCAAGCTCCTCCCCCTGCAACTCAGAACAAAGATGAAAGATCACGTCTTTCTCTCTGAGAAGTGGTTTCAACTCACTATTTGCATTTAAGGTTTGGTCGAATATTTTTATTATATTTTTTTTTAATTAAAAAAAAAATAAAATAAAATAAAAAATCGCTCATATGAACTAGAGGTCGACCGGCTATGATTTTTCAACGCCGATACCAATTATTGGTGGACCAAAAAAAGCTGATACAGATTAATCGGCCGATTATAATATTAATAAATAAATAAATATTATATATGGTATAATAATAAATATAATAATGACAATTACAACAATACTGAATGAATACTGAATGAACACTTATTTTAACTTAATATGATATCATAATATGATACATCAATAAAACAAATTTAGTCTCCAATAAATAATGAACCATGTTCAATTTGGTTTAAATAATGCAAAAACAAAGTGTTGGAGAACAAAGTAAAAGTGCAATATTTGCCATGTAAATGAAAAGTTAAGTTAAGTTCCTTGCTCAGAACTTGAGCACATATGAAAGCTGGTGGTTCCTTTTAACATGAGTCTTCATTATTCCCAGGTAAGATGTTTTAGGAATTCTAGGACTCTCTCTCTCTCTATACCATTTGTATTTCATACACCTTTGACTATTGGATGTTCTTATAGGCACTATAGTATTGCCAGCCTAATCTCGGGAGTTGATAGGATTGATAGGATGTGCATACATTTATTTTGTCCCCCTACACCAAACGCGATCACGACATGCAGGTTGAAATATCAAAACAAACTGACAATCAGATTAATTTGGGGACAGCTCAAAAAGCATTAAACATGTATGGCAATTTAGCTAGTTAGCTTGCACTTGCTAGCTAATTTGTCCTATTTAGCTAGCTCGCTGTTGCTAGCTAATTTGTCCTGGGATATAAACATTGAGTTGTTATTTTACCTGAAATGCACAATGTCCTCTACTCTGACAATTAATCTACACATAAAACAGTCAACCGAATCGTTTCTAGTCATTGCTCCTCCTTCCAGGCTTTTTCATCTTTGAACTTATATGGTGATTGGCATCTACACTTTCATCTATTCTTTCAGTGAAATACGAAACCGTTCCGTATTTTATTGAACGGGTGACATCCCTAAGTCTACATATTGCTGTTACATTGTACAACCTTCAATGTTATGTCATAATTATGTACAATTCTGGCAAATTAATTACGGTCTTTGTTAGGAAGAAATGGTCCTCACACAGTTCGCAATGAGCCAGGCAGCCCAAACTGCTGCATATACCCTGAGACTCTGCTTGCACAGAACGCAAGAGAAGTGACACAATTTCCCTAGTTAAAATAAATTCATGTTAGGAGGCAATATTAACTAAATATGCAGGTTTAAAAATATATACTTGTGTATTGATTTTAAGAAAGGCATTGATGTTTATGGTTAGGTACAACGACAGTGCTTTTTTCGCAAGTGCGCTTGTTAAATCATCACCTGATTGGCAAAGTAGGCTGTGATTCGATGATAAACTAACAAGCACCGCATCGATTATATGCAACGCATGACAAGCTAGATAAACTAGGAATATCATCAACCATGTGTAGTTAACTAGTGATTATGTTAAGATTGATTGTTTTAATGCTAAAATAGCAACTTACCTTGGCTCCTTGCTGCACTCGCGTAACAGGTGGTCAGCATGCCACGCAGTCTCCTCGTGGAGTGCAATGTAATCAGCCATAATCGGTGTCCAAAAATGCCAATTACCGATTATTATGAAAACTTGAAATCGGCCCAAATTATTCAGCCATTCCAATTAAATCGGTCGATCTCGAACATGGACACCGAAACACATTGAGACATCATTTCACTATAATGGAAGACAACTGAACCTTTCTAACTATAGTCTTTTTGTCTCAACTCTGCATGAAGAGCAGAGCAGACCCCTAAAAACAGACTATCAATGAACATTGATTCTGGAAAATGAATGTAACAGTTTAGCCACAGACCTATACTAGCTGTCTAGTCTGTGTTTTATGTACAATGAGCATAAAAAACTATTATATAACGAATTGGCACCTCGTTCTCATTCTGAGAAATAAAATATTGAAATCAAGTGGCCCATCTGAACAAAGTGGACAGGCTAGCATGCTGTTCAAACAGTTGGAGACGGACAGAAGGGTGCGTTCATAACAATTCGACTGTTCTACCATGTTAACCAGCAAATAGATCCAAGTTGGCTAGATTTTAAATATGAAAGATTATCTGGCTACTCACTAGCATGTGGAATTATGCATTACAGATTGATTATGAGACCTAACTGTGTTCATTTTCTACAGCTAATGCCTGCTACGAGATGCATGGTTCTGGTAACATTTCTAATAAGGGTATTTTCATAGACTTGAAAGCCAGACCAGTGATTATTACAAAGAGAAAGCAGATTAAACTACTTTACCATTTAGAATATGTATAATTTCAAAAGCCCTGACTTCATTAGATTATTGCTGACTGTTTGAAATGCAGCGTATTTTACCTGTAAATTCTACAACAAAAGCTTATTTAGAGACAATATAATACATTGATATATATATTGTGAATCGCCATAAATTTGAAAAATAATCAAATCAAATAGATTATTTTTAGGCCATATCGCCCAGCCCTAAGAGGAACCAGTTGGCCAGGCTGCTGAAACTGTTCAGCTCAGCTTTTTTCGCCCACTCAGCACTTGCATTGCCACAGAGCTATAGTGATTCATAATATCCCCCACATCTGCTCAATGTTTCACTAAAATCTGCCTATTTTCCAGGAAGGCAGGGCATTTTCAACTAAAACAAACAGAGGCCCGATTTAGGAAGCTCAAGCAATGATAACAGAACCAAGAGAGGTGGAGGGCACGAGAGGTGGAGGCAAGAGGGACCCTGCCTATAAAATGGTGGGGTGGAAACACTGTTGCGCTAAGAGGGACTGAGCACTGCGGCATAACAAGGACAGATGTGCCCCGTTTCTACCCATCCATGAGCACAAAGGGCATCTATCTGAAGGGGGTGGAGCATGCATGAACCACAGAGCACACAGCTCTTTACTATCATGCCCTGAGCTCACACATTCACAAACACACTTAGTGACACTGGAGGGAACTGGTGGTCGCTGAACGTCCTCCCTGAATGCAGCCAGGGACAGCAGGGCTCAAAATGGCCGCAGGGCCTGAGTGGCACAGCACAGTGTAGTGTATTACCTGCTCTTGACGTAGGTCTACATGTGAATCATAGGAGCCAGAATGGCCTCTGCAATTCCCTCCCTGCTGATGACATCCAGTAGAGTCATCTCTAAGGGAGCTATTCTTGTTTGTAGCTCAGGCATGCATGACTCATCTCATAGTAGATGGATGGTATCATGAAGATGTAACATTTGAGAGACTTATGTGCCCGTCCTCAAATGTCACGTCACACTTCACCTACCTACCACCCTGTTGAAGCTCATTTGCTATTCACCAAGCAATGTCTATCTATAGATAGGTTTCCATCCAACTGGCGACAGATTTTCATGCAAATATTCCAAAATCTGCATTAAACAATATGTGCATTTTCCCACCAAATTGACTAAAGGCTGGGCGTGATAACGTAGTGCACATAAAAATAACTTGCCGTTAAATTCCCATTTACTGAATAAAAGTTCAAATGCGTTTCCAACTTTGATGGTTGTCACAAAAATGTCTGCGTTATATAGCAAAATGTGCCCACTCAGGTCTTGGCACGTGCTCTCTAGCCAACAGCTCTCAGATACAGTGTGGGTAGGCTACCTACATGAGATTTTTATGGACAAAAGAGCCAGATTACTTTTCTTTGTCAAATGTCAGCCAAGCGTCAATCACCATTTGATTGTTATTCCAAGTTTACGTCAAGATGGTTATTATATCAATATTAACAAATAAAGGCGTTTCACTGCAATTTCTAGCATAGTTAATTTTACAGACAAAAATATCCCACCTTGTCTAGCGTATTTTGTTTTGTCGACATTAGGAACGTTTACCGACAAATTTGCTGTTTCCATCAGGCCCGTCTTGACATGTAATTTATTTGCATAAAAACAGTTTGATGGAAACCTGGATTATGTGAGAAAAATCAGGAGATGTTGCATTAGACAACCTCTGGGAAAACAGACAGAGCAATAAACAGTAGAGTACAGCTAAAACGTATGTACTAAAAGGCCAAGTAGGAAAGTGAGAGTTTATCCATTCACTGCCATTCAAAGTAACGTGAGAGGGATTGACTAGGGAATAACATGGCAACAGTACTTCAACCAGTCATCTGCACTGACACGGGCTGAGAGAGTACTTTGGAAGCAGGTGATGGCAGGAAGGTACCAGGAAGGAGTGGAATGAAGAGAGTGCTTAGAGCCCATACAAGGACAGATTGATGACATTTCTTTCTGCCTCTCACTATAGGGTGTCAATCAGGAGACTGTGCTGTGAGAATTGAGCCTTGCTTTCAGTCAATGACCCTCCATTCAAGAAAACAAAAGCATTTCATCATGAAAAGACAGGAAAAAACGAGTTCAGGATTTCTTTCATTACTTGAAAATGGCCAGGAAAAACATGTTTAGTTTGAAATAGTGTAGATCATTCTTGCTGTGGGCAGAGGGCCAAGTATGGATCTAGAATCAATGATAGTGTCATTAGGCACCATCTGGCAACTCCAGTGAGAGTCAGTAAAATACAGTGGAATTTGGAAGACAATTTCATCTCACAAATAACCCCAATCTGTCGATCAACACCCGTAATGTAAAGGAATCAACAGGTCCGACTGAAGTAGGCTATGCATTTCAAACAAGCAAAACACCATGTGTGACATCTCAAAAGTTTGTTTGCCTCAAGTGGGGGTGGAGTGAGACAACCTGGTCTCAGAGCATTTTGTATTATTCTCTATGTAAATTCGAGACACTCCATTTGATATGCTAGGTTACATTTCGTATGGTTACATAAGGAAGATGGTTACTTAAGGCAAAAAAGAAAGGAAGGTGGTTGGGTCGGCGTATAACAAACTTCTAGCAACCCAAAAGTTTGCAAGTTGGAATCTCATCACGGATATCTTCAGCATTTCAGCTAATTAGCAACTTTAACAACGTACTACTTTGCATGTTAGCTAACCCTTCCTCTAACCTTAACCCTTCACCTAGCCCCTAGACTAGCTAATGTTAGTGAGATAGCTAACGTTAGCCACCTAGCTACAATTTGTAACATATCATACGTTAAGAAAATTAGTAACATACTGTACATAATGCAAATTCGGAACATAATAAATTGTCATTCTTAAAACATATATGAAATGGATGATGGACATCCATAAATTAATACATACCATATCATACTAAAATGGAATGTCTCAGATTTATGTACAGAATAATACAAAATGCTCTTAGCACATCACACAATATAAAGTGTTCAGTTTGCAAAGGTGATGGTAACATAGTATGTATCAGAAAACAAATGCTTTAATTGGACTCGATAACTGGCTTTGTAATGTACAGCGTTAATCTACACAATCTAAAGGCAAACCGTCACCTCAGGTTTCTAAATGACGTGTGCTCATACATTGCACTCTATCCATTATCAACAGGGTTGGAAAATTACACCCGCCAAATGCTCGGCCTCCAACCGCAAGGCACTACAGAGGATAGTGCGAATGGCCCAGTACATCACTGGGGCCAAGCTTCCTGCCATCCAGGACCTCAAAACCAGGCGGTGTCAGAGGAAGGACCTGAAAATTGTCAAAGACTCCAGCCACCTAGTTATAGACTGTTCTCTCTGATACCACACAGCAAGCGGTACTGGAGAGCCAAGTCTAGGTCCAAGAGGCTTCTAAACAGCTTCTACCCCCAAGCCATAAGACTCCTGAACATCTAGTCAAATGGCTACCGAGACTATTCACATTGCTGCCGCTGCCGCTGCCCCCACCCCACTGCCACTCTCTGATGTCATCTATGCATAGTCACTTTAATTAAACTCCACCTACATACTACCTCAACTAACTGGTGGCCCTGCACATTGACTCTGTACCAGCACCCCCCTGTATATATTGTTATTTTTTTTACTGTTCTTCTTTAATTACTTGTTACTTTTATCTCTTATCTGTATTTTTCGAAACTGCACTGTCGGTTAGGGGCTCGTAAGTTACTATTTCACTGTAAGGTTGTATTGTTGTATTCGGCGCATGTGACTAATACATTTGAATGTATTTCACCAGTCACTTTGGCGGGTGGTCACACAAATTATTTGGTTTTTAATCCAAAGGCCACATGTAGAAGTTGGTCGAATTGACAAGGCTACTAAAGTGTGACTTTGCCCTCGTGTTTCTTGGCCAGTTATATAGTAATACATGTATTGTTTTAGAAAAACAGAAAGCATGCTCATTTACCACTTTTGAATTAGTTTAGGCCCATTCCATTTTAAGCGATTCCTGCTATAAACAATGGATCGATTACACAGTTGGCTAGAACAATATGGAGAACCTGGTATGACTCTCCTGTGAGCACATTCTATTTTCCTACGAAATCCTTCAGGGGTATAGGATCAATCAAAATGCTCCATTTCCTCAGGCTGCTAGCTAACCTCTTCTATCTGATATGTAAATTACCTTCCATAGGGATTGGATTTAGCGAGCGAGAACATTAACAGCACACTGACACTTTTAAAACAGGCTCTATTGGGTCCAGTGAGAGAGGGAGACAACATAATATTGCCCAATAAATGGGCTACACACAAAGCTATTAAATCTCCTTCCTATGCAATTAGTGTCCATCTGTTCCCTGTGATACACATTTTAAATTCGGCATATCGTCCTAGATATGAATAACGCAAAATACATTTGTTTAATTATTCATTTAAGCACTACAGATCGTGTTTTAGGTTCAGAATGACGTCAACTCCTAATATGAATTTAGAAAGAAAGTAAAACTTCAACCCGCTGCATTTTCTTTGGAATATCTGATTGTGACAAAAAACACATTGCTTAATCTGGTTCCACCAAGCTGAGTACATGGAGACTAAACAGAGAGGGAGAGAGAGCATAGAAAGAAGAGTGAAAAAGAGGGAGCCAGCTGACTGGGTGGTGGGGGAGGGTAGAGTGGCTGGCCATAGATCTACTGTACACTGATAAACACTTTTCCTCTTCAGCGTCCTCACTCTCCGTCTCCCATTGGTTGTGGCAGCATGGAGGCAGGGAGGGTGCCCTTACTGGTTCGGTCCTGAACACCAAGGGTTAAGCCCTGCCATTTTAACGCAACTGACAGATCAGGCCATTAGGGTGTTACCTAACAAAATGGAGGCCTTTAACCCTGCATCTACCAGAGTGAGGCTCCACCTGGATTCCCCTTAGCAACCGGACGGCGACCGAAGGCACGTGCAAAGCCCAAGAGGTGCAGCCAGCCCCCTACACGTGAGCACAAAGGAATGTGCACGTACGGAAAAGACTCAATCACAAACACCAAGCACACTGCCCCCCCTCAAACATACACGCACACACACACACAATCCCAGTTTCTGAGAGGAAGAGGACTACTTTACATTAGTGTTTGCAGTCACGATGCAGGCCGATCGAGCCGCAGCATGCATTGGGACATTAAGAGCAGATTAGTTCATAGATCATAATTAGTATGAAATACCAGCCGCTGTACCTCTGATTCCATTAACCATGTGATCTTCATGATGATACTGCCAGTGGATAAACTGATCAGCTAGACTAGACTTGTTTTAGCTTGAAGTCCTGAATTTGAATGGCAGCACTGTTGAAGTTGAGTTTACCCTGCTCAATAGGTCAACTACCTGGACCGTGATTCTGCAGAACTCAAAGTGAAGGGTTGCATTATAGGTCTGTGCTGACTCAGAGAACACAATGACTAACTAAACTTAAAAGAACTTCCCCGTCACAGGGGTGGGCAATTCCAGTCCTCGAGGGCCTGATTGGTGTCACAGTTTTGCCCCAGCCCTGACTCCAATAATCGCCTAATAATGATCTTCAGTTTAGAATGCAATTTGATTAAATCAGTTGTGTTTGCTAGGGATGGAGAAAAAGTGTGACACCAAATCAGGCCCTCGAGGACTGGAGTTGCCCACCCCTGCAGGCTAGCACATAGCCTACTTGAGGCAATATGCTGGTAACAATACTTGAACGTTATTCTTCGGCAAAGGCTACCTGTAGCCTAAAAATAATTTCTACCCTAGTATATGGAAAAATACCCTTCTTAAAAAGGGATATTTTATCCCAATCATATAACGCATCGCCACACTATTTACTTTGTACTGAAAGTGATACATCTTGAAAACTTACTGCTGACATGGGATCATATCAACAGTGGACTAATGAACAAAATAATCAAATATGTTTGCGTAAAATATCCCTTTAAATCTCTGTTATAAGGTGTTTGTGAATCCTGATGCAAATTCCCTTAAAGGCATACTATGGGATTTTGCCACGAACTTCCTTCCTACTGGATGCAGAGACTTAAATGGTATCCATGAGTTCATCTGACTCGGGAAGTAGATAAAGGGCCTCGTGCCAAAATCCCAAAGTATTCCTTTAAATCATACAGTACACATAACCTAGCAACAGCAGGGATTCCCTTTCCTCTAGGAATATGGAGCCATTTCTGTGCCAACAGAAATTGTATTTGAATTCCATTATTTTGAATTTGTATTAGGATATTGAATTTGAAATGCACATATTGAATCATTGAATTCATAAATGTAACTTGTATTACATGATTTTAAACTGTATTGAATGAAGTGCATTCTGTTAAATTGTATGGACTATTAAATTTTGCATATATACACATACATAGCATTCATTGTCTGTGTATCAAGTTAAACTATAATTTCAAGGTTATTATAAGTTTCATAATCAACTTCCCTGATGCAGTTTTGAAATTCAGTTCTCTAAATTCAGATCCAAAACCAGAGACAACATCCTGGTACTTTGCCAGCCAGGAAAAGTAGAAGAGAACAGATAGAGCGTTTGAATCTATGTGATATAACCAAAGCTAGTAGTATAAACAGTGTGATTTCTGGCGCTTTTTTGAAGACAATGTGGCATGTTTATTTCTTCCTATAAATTTGGCTCAAGCATTAATAATGGCGCAGGAGATGATGGCTGACATTTTTACGGTCTCCTAACCAACTGTTCTATTTTGTTTGTAATTCATTTTGTACATAATGTTGCTGCTACCGTCTGGACATCAGAACAGCGATTACTCACCACGAACTGTACAAACATTTTTTATTTAAAATGAGTCCGACGTGAGAGAAATACTGCCCGAAAAAAGGGGGAGTAGGGCGGGGTGCCTTGCAAGAATTCACTGACGAGTAGGTAAACCACCACTACCCTCTGTATTATTAGCCAAC
The DNA here is from genome assembly GCF_013265735.2 of Oncorhynchus mykiss. NCBI lineage: Eukaryota > Metazoa > Chordata > Actinopteri > Salmoniformes > Salmonidae > Oncorhynchus > Oncorhynchus mykiss. The sequence goes on along the minus strand of NC_048569.1, from coordinate 61,819,497 downwards.
GTGCAATGGAGCTGACACGGTACAAATCTGTCATTCTGGCCATGAGCAAGGCAGTTAACCCACTGTTCCCCGGGCGCTGATGACGTGCTGATGAGGTGGATGTCAATTACGGCAGCCCCCCGCAACTCTATGATTCAGAGTGGTTGAGTTAAATGCGTAAGACTCTTAACTTGAATGCATTCAGCTGTACAACTGACTAGGTATCCCCCTTTCCCAATCATTGGAAAACAAACTGGACGATCTACGATCAAGACCATCCAACCAATTAGACGTTAACTGTAATATCTTATGTTTCAACGAGACGTGGCTGAACGAGAACACGGATAATATAGAGATGGCTGGCTTCTCTGTGTTTCGGCAGGACAGAGCAGCTACGTCTGGTAAGACGAGGTTGCGTGTCTATTTGTCAATAACTGCTGGTACGCAATGTCTAACGTGCTGACCAGACCGGACACGTTGCAAAATAATTATACACATACATTTTATTTAATCATTGCACTCACACTGCTCGCAGGCGTCTGTGTAGCCAGGCGCTTAAAACTTGGTTTTTTATTAAGTCCTGCCTCTCCCATCTCCTCATTGGTTTTTAGGAGCATATACCCACGTGGGTGATTGAAAGCTGAACTGAGGTCCAAACACCAGTCGGTTGTGGTAATGCACCTTAAAGTTGGTTGCCAATCGCCATATAAAGTCCAAAGGAAGAAGCATGAAGGAACGAGGAGGGATGACTAGAAATTCATTCAGTTTACAGTTTTATCTGTGGATTAATTGTCAGAGTAGAGGACTTTGTCCATTTCAGGCAAAATAACAACCCAATGTTTATATCCCAGAGTTTGTTTTTATATTTCAAAACTCCCGTGTCCGGTGTGGATGGACAAAAAAAAAGAACTTACGTGCGACTAAGATTGAATCCTACTACACCGGCTCTGACGCTCATCGGATATGGCAGGGCTTAAACTATTACGGACTACAAAGGGAAACCTAACCGCGAGCTGCCCAGTGACGCAAGCCTACCAGACGGGCTAAATGCCTGTTATGCTTGCTTCAAGACAAGCAACACTGAAGCATGCATGAGAGCACCAGATGTTCTGGACGACTGTGTGATCACACTCTCAGTTGCCGATGTGAGCAAGACCTTTAAACAGGTCAACATTCACAGAGCCGCAGGGCCAAACGGATTACCAGGACATGTACTCAGAGCATGGGCGGACCAACTGCAAGTGTCTTCACTGACATTTTCAACCTCTCCCTGGCCGAGTCTGTAATGCCTACATGTTTCAAAACAGACAACATAGTCCTTGTGCCCAAGAAAGCGAAGGTTAACCTGCCAAAATGATTACCGTCCCGTAGCACTCACGTCACTAGCCATGAAGTGCTTTGAAAGGCTGGTCATGGCTCAACATCCACACCATCATGCCATAAGACCCACACCCACTAGACCCACTCCAATTCGCATACCGCCCCAACAGGTCACGCAATCTCAATCCACACTGCCCTTTCCCACCTGGACTAAAGAAACACCTATGTGAGAATGTTGTTCTTGACTACAGCTCAGCGTTCAACACCATACTGCCCACAAAGCGCATCACTAAGCTAAGGACCCTGGGACTGAACACCTCCCTCTGCAACTGGATCCTGGACTTCCTGACGGGCCACCCCCAGGTGGTAAGGGTAGGCAACAACATGTGCCACGCTGATCCTCAAAACTGGGACCACTTAAGGGTGCGTGCTCAGTCCCCTCCTGTACTCCCTGTTCACCCACGGAGTCGTGCTTGGCCACGGAGCCAACACCATCATTATGTTTGCTGACGACACAACAGTGGTAGGCCTGATCACCGACAACGATGAGACAGCCTATAGAGAGGTCAGTGACCTGGCAGTGTGGTGCCAGGACAACAACATTTCAATGTGAGCAAGACAAAAGGGTCTGATCATGGACTATAGGAAAAGGAGGGCCAAACAAGCCCCCATTAACATTGACGGGGCTGTAGTGGAGCGGGTCGAGAGTTTCAAGTTCCTTGGTGTCCACATCACCAACAAACTACCATGGTCCAAACACACCAAGATAGTTGTGAAGAGGGCACGACAACACCTTTCCCCCTCAGGAGATTGAAAAGATTTGGCATGGGTCCCGAAATCCTCAAAAGGTTCCACAGCCGCACCAGAGAGCATCCTGACCGGTTACATCACCGCCTGGTATGGCAACTGCTTGGCATCTGCCTGTAAGGCACTACAGAGGGTAGTGTGAACGGCCCAGTACATCACTGGGGCCAAGCTTCCTGACATCCAGGACCTATATACTAGGTGGTGTCAGAGGAAGACCCACAAACTTGTCAGAGACTCCAGTCACCCATGTCATAGACTGTTCTCTCTGCTACCGCACCGAAAGCGGTACCGGAGAACCAAGTCTAGGACCAAAAGGCTCCTTAACAGGTTCTACCCCCAAGCCATAAGACTGCTGAACAACTAATCAAACGGCCACCCGGACTATTTACATTGAACCCCTCCCCCCTTTGTTTTTACACTGCTGCTACTCGCTGTTTATTATCCATGCATAGTCACTTTACAAATTATCTCGACTAACCTGTACCCCCACACATTGACTCGGTACCTGTATATAGCCTTGTTATTAGTTATGTACATTTATTGTTTTTACATTTAGTAAATATTTTCTTAACTTTCTTGAACTGCATTGTTGGTTTAGGGCTTGTAAGCATTTCACGTTAAGTTCTACACCTGTTTTATTCAGCACACGGGACAAGTAAAATTAGATTTGATCCGTTTGGGCTTCTCCTCTATGATGCTCACAGGCCGAGCAGTATATGTTAGAACTGAGAGTAACAAATACCACAATTTGTCTCCCATAAGAATATAATTGAATAGCCCCGTCATGGCTCTTCTAAGGATAGCTTATCCACTCCCTATTTAAATCTTGCTCTTGTGACTGACTTGGTTCGAACAAGGTCTACTGCATGTCACAAGACTGTGTTAGTTTCCTGTGGGCTTCAGCTAAGTGGGCTAACAAGTATCCAGCTAGGTTACTCTTCAATAAAATAAAATAAAAAAATATTTTTTATGTGAGGTTTGTTGAACCCCCCCCCCCCCCCCCGTTTACATTTCACCCGCCTTTGACCTCATACTCAGAGATCACGGCACCAATATAACTGACTGTGCTTGAAACCAGGCCTACTGCAAAACACCACCACTTTCTGTGGCAGAAGGATATCGGAAAAGTCACTCATCACACAAGCGTAGTCACCAAACCACCGGTGTTACACTTCACCCCTCTTTGACCTCCTCCTTGAGGAGACCCATCCAAGTCACAGGAGCAATGCCTAGGCTTTAGCAGCAGGCTAACACAGTCAACCCAGTCAGTCACATTACCATTATAATGACTACCCTTGTTGGAGACTTGAAACTAACACGTCTCAGGCAAGTTTGTTCATCACATAAGCACAGATTACCAAACCACACTATTTTGATGAGTAACATTGCTGGATCTTGAAGACTTGTATTAGTGTAGCAGATGGGGATCTGTGTAACTCACTCCTCAGCCTGAAGTGTTGCTTTCCCCTTGCACAATTGAAGAAGGCCATTTTTAATACTATGATGGGTTGGAATGCTTCAGGAGGGTGGTCACGTGTGTTTGAGGCAGTGTCCAACGTGTGTCCTAAGTTTGAGTATCCGAATGAATTGAATCAGGTGGAAGTAGCACCCGTCAAGTAAGCAGCGTGTCGTCCTTTACATGAACTTATCCCTATAGGCTTTAGCTATATGGGCTAACACAATTTTGTGACATGCAAGAGACCGGATTCAATCCCAGTCAGTTACAATAGCAAGATTAAATATGGATTGGAACGGCTATCCTTAGAAGGGCTATTCAACTATAATCTTATTGTGGCCAAATTGTGTTTTTTTGTGACACTCCCTTCTTATGTGTCCGTCACAGCCTGTGATCATCTGAGGGCAGCAGAAGGCATGTCCATGCGCCAGTCTCTTAGCTTTCAGGAATGGGGTCATAATAGCATATAGCCAAAACGGTTCAAACGCTAGAGGCAAATTCATAGAAAGAAAATAAATTCAACAGGCAACATTGGCTTCAGAAATAGCCAGAAGCTTCCATTTACCACAGACTCAAACGCTCTATCTTTTCTCCTCTACCTTTCCTGGCTGGCAAAGTACTAGAATGTTGTCTCTGGTTTTGAAACTGAATTTAGATAACGGAAACTGAATCTGAATGCGTCGGGGAAGTTGAATATATTACATTTTGATCAACTTGAACAACTTATATTTTGTAAACTTGATACAGACAATGAATGCAATATCTACGATATTGAAACTGAATATATCAATATTTAATATTCAATTACATTTTAAAATATGCAATGTTCATTCAATTTATTAATTAAATTATTCAATTTGTGCATTACAGATAAACAAATATCTTATTCAAATTCAAAATCCAAAGACAAATTCTAAATCATGGAATTCAAATCACTCTATAGGGGAACTCTACAAAAGTTCCACATATTTGTTAAGTGGCCATAGAAAATAGAAAAACACCCAAATCTGAGCAGACAATTGCAGACAATCTCTCCCACAGCACTGAACAGATAGAGGGGATCCCAACAAACAAAAGACAATACACTCCTTTTGTATCAAATCAACAGCTACCAACAAAACCAGTATCTGACCTCCACTACTATTATCTACCTGGAAGCCCACTCCTGAGCGTTGAAGCAGGCAGCCATGTTTAATTAAACACCCTCTGAAGCGGTGACGGTCAAACACACTATAGGTGTGCTAGCTGATGAGCAGTCAGCACCTCCACTAGTGTAACGTCAGCTCAGCAAACATCTAGCTGGCATGCTTGCGACACAGGCAGCCAGCAGGGCATCTGGATGCTTGGTACCCCTCCTGGATGAGTGCCTTGATGCTGTATACGTGTGGCTGCCGCACTGAGTTCCAGAGTTGCCATGTCAGAGCTGGCCAGTTAAAACAGACAGTGGGAGCTATTGTTAGGAGAATAACTGGAATAATGTAGCAATGTCATAGTCCTCACTTCTTCATCCACGACTCTTAATATACCCAGTCGAAAAATGATTGGCAATGTTTCGAGGCATTCCTGAGAAGTATGTGTGATCATATTTTGAAACCGTTTTCAGGAGTTTGACGATGTGTATGATGTCGCAAAAACAACTCAACACATTATTCATGTGAAAATAGGACACAAGGATAACTGTTGGCAGACAGGAAAGTAATTTGGTTCTCATAAAAACTCACAACTCAATAAAATATATAGCACACTAGTAGACAAGATACTCCATAATTATTGAAGAGCCCCTATGGCCTACCTACCTGGTTAACAGGTGGCGAATCCCCTATGGAATACCAGCACCGACCCCTAATGTCGTCTGACCAGCTTTACAGCTCCATGTTGAAAGACAGGAGCCTCTCATTTGTGAATTCACAATAAGGCAACACAATGAGGAACCATGCTTGAATTGAGCTAGCTGCCCGTTGACCCCTGGGCTATGAATGAGCAGCCATGTTGGAGATGATGGCCTCCACGAAGTATACAACTCAGTCATCAACAGCCAAAGGGGGCATTTCAATAAACTACTTTTCTCTCCTAACCTCCTTTCCTCCCTGATCTGAAATAATAGGTCAAGTGAAAGCAATTCCTTAGTAGAAATCTGTCCTGTTGCTTTCACCTGCCAAACCAGTGCAGAGTCATCGAGGAGAGGAATACGCACCAGAAGTGGAGTACTCACTTCTTCCTGATACTAAGGGTCATTGCTCAGAGTTCACATCTATTCTCACCTGATCACCAAAGTCCTAATCTGTTCTGGATTACCAGATGAGAGTGGAATCCAGAACAAACACAGCATTTATCAAGTGCTAGAGCTGTTCTGGTCCTGACATGAGGAAATGGTCAACTTGACATCCACACACAGTTGAGTCAACATGAAGTCCAACTAGGGCTGGCGTTATGGCCAAAAAAATTATCTTTCTAATTTACTCACACATACATTGTGTTCTCTAAATAAACTTTGTTGCACAACTAAAGGTCAATACGCTGCATTTCACAACTCAATAAATTGTTGTAAATGGGAACTTGTTCTCAACTAGCCTACCTGGTTAAATAAATGTGAAATAAAAAATTAAAATGCAAACTGTCAGGAATAATCAAATAAAATCAGGGTTTGTAAAATTATACCTTGGCTAAATAAGCATTCCACAACCATAAGACCCACTAATAATTTAATTATTTTATCAGAATTGTTTAACCTGCTTTGTTACAATAAATATGTCTATGAAAATGCCCTTTAGGTTACAAATGTAACCAGAACCATGCACAATACACATGCCCTTATAATGACCAACTTCTGGTAGAAGCCTTATAGAACATTAACACAGGTCTCAAACAATCTCTCAAGCACAAACCCACATGCAAGTGAGTAGCCACCTAATCTTTATATTTAGTGGATATATTTGCTTGATAACAAGGTAGAACTTATTAATCCACCCTCCTGTCCATCTCCAACTGTTGGAACAACATAGCCTGTTCACTTTGTTTAGATGTTGAAATCAAGTGGCCTAGCTGGATAAGATGCTTATTTGACAATGAGTTGCCAATTCCTTATATAAAATGTGTATTTTTATGCACGTGGCACATTTGTTGCACCAAACCTCAAATGCTGATAGCGAGATGAAACTGCCCGTTGTCATAGAGGCAGAACCGATATTTCGTCTTTGTTGTTGCGAGTTGAAGGGGGAGTGTTGCATCTTGCTCATCTCAATATCCTTAACTTGGAAAAACAGCAAGCAACAGCAGCGAAGTCCAGTGTGGCAATACTTAGAGAAGTTAAATGAGAAGGAAATGCAAACTTTGCGAGGTGGAATGGAGGTTCAGTAATTGATACGTCACCTTGTCCAAAAGAGATTTACACAGTTATCAAAACTTCACGCCAGGGTAAGCCTACACGAAACAAGTGTTTCTAAAATCCCCTATGGGAAAAATGAATGGTGGGAAAAGATTAGAAGCATTTCCTTGTTTAACCACTAGGTTTTATGGGTATTATGACTCATACTGTGGTACGCTATACTCTTAGTACAAAGGAAAACATGTGGATGGACAGGATCTGTACTCCTCACACACTGAAGATGACACCAAGACATGCCCTAGAAATGTACACAATAGTATCACCACAGGACGGATCTGAAAAGAGACAACCTGACGTGTTCCCCTCTGGAAAATGATGTAACAGAGATGAAAAATTCATATTTTATCAAGTATTGAAAAGCGCCACATCATGTGAGATATCATAGGGACATTTTGGCATTTGCTCCACTCCCTGGAGCTCGAGTCGTGACATGCACACAAAATTTGCTAATGAAGTGTCTTCTGAAGATAATATGAGCATGTATATCTTTAGGCTGGCTCTACCTTGTACTACACATCCTGATTTGAATGCCTGTACTGGCCCTGTATAGCCAAGTAATAGAACATTAATCTGAACCCATCCTCCCTATAGTGTCAGGAAGCTGGTCTCAGAGAAACTGAAGCCTCTGACTGGTTGACTCGGGCCACGTGTCGCCTTCCTGCGTTTCCTGTTTACCACTCTGCGACGCCATACAATTCCCTGGCCAGCAATATCAACAGAGAGGACACCAGCCCGCTAGCGCGCCATCTCATCTGACCGGCTGCCATTCCATATTCATCTCTCTGTCCCTTATAACCTCATCGCTCAAGATGACCACAGCCCGACCTGTTCAACAATCACTCTGTTCCAACGCTCACTGTAGTCCTTGAAGGTTCCCTGTTGTGCTATGACAATACATCAGCCAGACATGTGGATGGATGGAAACAATATTCACCCCTCCATAGAGTGCAGTAGGCTTCTAAATGAACTCTAAATTGAGGAGCATTAGAAGAGACCGATGCAGAGCTGAACATTTTATTATCACACAGAGACACTTTTCTATCTGAGAATCGCCTTTCATTCATCAGCTGAAAAGCGGCTGACATCTCGCTGTGAAATCAGACATCCAGCTTGCTCTCTGCTCTCTGTCAACTGTGGTGCTGAAATGGATGCTAACTTAGAACTAAACACAAAATGTTTCTATCCCATGCATTCTGTAACATTTCTAAACAATAGATGAACATACTAGGCCCATACCAGCAATGAGACAAAGTCCCTTCAGAAAGTCACCACAAAACAATTCACAGTCACACTGAAACAGACATTCTGTTACTTTGTGGTAACACTGAATTCTGTCAGACAGACACACTGACTTGTAATGAAAGTGAAAGTCATCACCCATTTGAGGCATTGGTAGAGGCCTGTAGTGCAATCCAGTCCTCTAAACAAGTTCAATGCAGCTTAATTTCTCTAATGATGTCTGTAAAGAAATTGGCTACTGAGCCAAAATACCTAAATTCCATTTTGAAAAGCTTATCTTAAATCCAGGAGTTCGAAAAGCTGAGGACTGTGTAGATGGAGGGGTGAAAAAAAAACTAAGAGTCCAAATCTAACCTTTACTCATTTGAACTTTTCTTTCTCAATGTGGTCTAGTCTAGTAGTTAGCTCTAAAGTTCTACCCTGATGCAGCACCAATGGATGTCAAGTCAGCCGAGTCATGCTTGTCTGATCACATCATTCTTTAAAGGGTTTTTCACAAGGGACACCGCTTCTCGGGCAGCTCTATGGCCCGTCACAAGATGCAAAGTGACATGTCTCCCGCCACTAGCCAAGGGTGCCCAGTCTCCATGGAGGCCGCTTGGCAGGAGGGGGAATGTGCACTGCTATGGTACCTAATCTGGAGGCTATTGACCCTCACAAAGGCAATTACATCTGGAAAAAAGAGCACTTTCAAAAATGTCCACAAGGCCATGGAGTGCAATGTAATACATTGGCATAATATACATAAATACCTTAGACCAGCCTTTTTCAAACCTCTCCTCTGGGACACCCAGACATTTCACAATGGCGGACAAGAATAAAGATGACGGCCCCCATGTACTTACCACAAATGCCTCATTCGCTAAATTTGCCATATTATACAGTGTTCTCTATTACTCTTTTTTTGTATCTGCATTAGCAGTTAACTTGATCCCAATTATAATTCCAAGACTTCAATAAAGTAATTTATTTGCATATTGAACCATGTTGCACGCAGTAGTTTAACAACTCTGTGGTAGTGCTAAAACAATGACATCATATCTGAATTCCTCCATCGTTATGCACCTTGGCCATTTTGGTGTAGCCCTGAACCAGCATACCTGATTCAATTAGTCAAGGGCCTGATGATTAGTTGAATAGTTAAATCAGGTGTGCTAGTTCTGTGGTCCTCAATGAGAGGTTCGAAAAAGGCTGCAATTAGAACAATTACCAGGCAATGAGTCTTGTCTCAGGACTTGAGCAAATAGCTTGCCTTGCCCAGAACTTTATTGCAGAAAGGAAATAAAGTCCAAACAACTATTTAGGTAAAATGGTAAATGGGGTATTTTTGATTATGGCAGTCATGTGGGGTCTCACACCAAGGGACACTACCATCGTCCACCATTACGTACGCCTCCAATTTCCTATCAAAATAAAAACCACTCAAAGCAATTATGAGAGAATGCCGGCTTCTTAAGTGTGCTGCAACTAACATATACAATTATTTAATGTAATTTGTTATTTAGTGATAAAGTAAAAACCCAAAACTTTTTTTCGTCGCTCAGTAACAACAACCTGTCTCCCACAGTCCAACTGACTAGCTAACGTAGTAACATATTGCCAGGTCGTGGGCTAGCAAGCTATCGAGTTAGCATAATTGCCATTGGATTCATACGGTGATGAAAATTGAAGACGTCCTGAGATCGTATGGGTTAAATCTCTTGTTACAATGTAGAATAATATATATGTTAAACCAGCAAGTGGTGAGATTGACCCAATGACTATAGGGATTGACCAAATTCGGACACCAAATCCACTCTCCTGGCTGGCTAGCTAACGAACTCCCGGCCTCGGACACTTGCAGACAGAGACAGACACTCCGGATTCGGTCACAAACAATCGATGTGTGAGAGTCGAAACTAAAATGTTAGTTTTTAGACTGCTTGAATTGATGTTGTGAAGAAAATACTTGTCTCCGACTTTTTAAACATCAACCGGTACAAGTTTACATGCATTCTTTGACTTTTGAGGCGGTATGTTCTTGGCAGTCGCTAGGTAGGTGTGTGTGGCTAGCTAATTACAGCTAGCGAGGCACACACAAACCATTACCTAGCACTCACTCAGCAGTAAGCTAGGTAGCTATGATAGCTAACGACTAGAAAAAAAAACTTCAAGTTGTCGACTTAATTAAATAAAAAAATCAATATTACTTTTACCCATCAGCTGAAATAATATTTTAACTTACGGAGAAGAGGTGTCCCTTTTGCTTTTCACTTGTTTTGACAGACAATTTACACCCGTAATTCGATGTACAAAAATAATAAATCCCGGGGATCCCCTCTTCAGCCCTGCCCGCTGCCACTCTGACCGGTTGCCAAATAATGAGCTGCTCTCACACATGGAACAAGGCGTCACTTCACTATCATGTGGTCACACAAGGGGCAACCGAGTCAGCATACATTAGGACCACTGATCATATCATACATGTAAAAAGTCCACCGTTTTCAGTTGCATCCTCTGTCTCGTCATTGCAGTGCTTAGCCCCCCCATCTAGTTTTGAATACTATAGTTGCCATCACAGTCTACACCACACTGCTGTTTTGTCATAAAACAATTTAATTATTGTCGGAGAAAAAATATATATAAGCAGTAACTATGAGAAAAAAATGTAAAAGCATAGGCCAATAGATAGTCATTGAAAACGGTTATTGATTTGTAAATATTTCTTATTGTCATCATGGCACATGACAAGTCATTGCTTTAGTTTGAAATCTCCACAAAACAATAATGAGCAGCTCGAAAGTCAATACTACAACAACAACAAACAAACTAAATACTGGTGCATAGCAATGTGGGACATACCAGACTTATGAATGTGCTATATGATGTCTCCACTCTCTTTCAATGAGTCCTGACCAATACCAATAATTCTCCAGATCATGTCATTGGGGACATGCAGATCTTGGAACAGTATCTCAGTGCAGACTTATTGAGAGAGAGACTGGGAATGGGATGCAAGTAATGTAAGTGAGCACTTATATCAGATTGCATCAGATTGTGGGCTAAATTGCACCAATTCAAAAGTCAAATTCAACACCTGAATATCACTATAATTGAACCTTATCAATATCACAATCCCACCACAGCGGTCCCAATACTTCCCTGTGACTGAGTCATGCTGTGAACCTAATTTCAATCTGAAGTGAACCAAACCTTATACTGATCAACTAGGCCAGGGTTTCCAAAACTTGGTCCTGGGGCCACCCTCCTGGGTGCACATTTAGTTTTTTTGCACTAGCAACACACAGCTGATACAAATAGCCAAGCCATCATCAAGCTTTGATTATTTGAATCTGCTGTGTAGTGCTAGGGCAAACCCCAAAACGTGTACCCATGGGGGGCCCCAGGACCCAAGGGGAAACCATGAATAAGGCTGATTGAAGTGTCTTCAAACCTTGGTGTCCTCATAACAATCCGTTATAAATTAAACCATGAAATTGGATACATTGACCAAAAGTGTATGTTATGCCTGGACCAAAAGGACCAAAAGCATACATCCAACTATAAATAGCTGAGGGCACCAAAATCAATGCCCTTGTCTAGCCACTGTATTCACAATACCTAATTTGTTGTGTGAACTCGAGAGTAGTTCAAAAGAACACCTGTGGCATAAAGCTTGCATCCTCTTCTGAATGAGTTGATGACATTCCCTTTCCTGGATGGAGCAGTGAGAAATTAGAGAAACAGGAGAAATTATACAGTACCACTGCACTCTGCTCAATCCTTTCTATTTGGGGCCAAATGTCAAGCGATATGTGAAGTGTCAGAAATCTGGCCTTTAGAGAAAAGGAAAATGGATTGAATCCATTGCTTCAAATCAGAACAAAGGAAACATATAGACTATGTGTGACACTGGCTGTAAACAACAAGGCACTATTAACTTAATCCCTTCTGAAGTACAGTATCAAAGCAGGAAGTACCCCTCCCTGTCATGATCAACATTACTCACTATTTGGCAGGAAGCAACTTCTTTCAGAACTGTTTATGCTGACATTTATCACCTAACAAGCATCACTGCCCCAACAGCACTTATGAACATAGCCAAAATCCAACAACATATTACTTTCTAAAATGACGTACAAAACCGTGAGGCTGATTGGTGTAAAACGATTGTAGTTTGTTGGGTGTCCAGCAATTGTAAACTTGTTGAGTGTGCAAGTCATATCAAAGGAAAGACAGCCATAACAACTGCATGGCGGACTAGTCAAATGTGACCATTACTGCAACACTGACCCTGAGGTCAGTATTTATCCCTGCAGTAATTCACCAACAGGAGGGCTTCAGCATTCCCCTGGATAAGGAACACCTCACAAGGACTACAAATCAGACTCATCCGTCAAGAAAAAGGGAAAGGGTGGTTTAAAAAGGTACCCTCCTCTATCCTGTGCCTGAATGATACTCTACCCAAACTAACTCAACTTTGAATCTCACATTAGACCCACAAGAAGCAAGGTGTCTTTTCTGTATGGGATCATGTATTGTAATGTGCAGTTAGCTGGGGAAAATGTACTTTATGAAAGTGTTATCATAAAAGCTAAAATAAGTTGTTTCCAACCAATTTCACAGCACAATATGAATACAGTTCTAATTCTAATTCATGTAGGCTTTACAAAAGTTATAATAAACATCTACACTTCCTGTACACTTCCTGACAAACATTTCCAAACAGTTTGGTTGTAAAAAAAAATCATGTTTATTCAGACTTTTATAAAATAAAAAATAAACTGTAATAAAAAAAACACATGCATAGAGTACTCAAGCTTTGTGTCCATATATTTTTACATTTCCACATGGGACACCTTCCTGAACTGTGGCAATTTCAAAAATAGTTTTGAGTTTGGGATGTACAGTACCAGTCAATAGTTTGGACACACCTACTCATTCAAGGATTTTTCTTTATTTTACTATTTTCTACATTGTTGAATTAGAAAAATAGTGAAGACATCAAAACTATGAAATAACACATATGGAATCATGTAGTAACCACATTCTTTTTAAACAAATCCAAATATATTTTAGTAGCCACCATTTGCCTTGATGGCAGCTTTGCACACTCTTGGCATTATCTCAACCAGCTTCATGAGGTAGTCACCTGGAATGCATTTAAATTAACAGGTGTGCCTTGTTAAAAGTTCATTTGTGGAATTTCTTTCCTTCTTAATGCGTTTGAGCCAATTCGTTGTGTTGTGACAAGGTAGGGGTGGTATACAGAAGATAGCCCTATTTGGTAAAAGACCAAGTCCATATTATGGCAAGATCAGCTCAAATATGCAAAGAGAAATGACGGTCCATCATTACTTTAAGACATGAAGGTCAGTCAATCCAGAAAAGTGCAGTCGCAAAAAACTTCAAGTGCTATGATGAAACTGACTCTCATGATGACAGCTCCAGGAAAGGAAGTTACCTCTGCTGCAAAGGGTAAGTTTATTAGAGTTAACTGCACCTCCGATTGCAGCCCAAATAAATGCTTCACAGAGTTCAAGTAACAGACACATCTCATCATCAACTATTCAGAGGAGACTGTGTGAATCAGGCCTTCATGGTTGAATTCCTGCAAAGAAACCACTACTAAAGAACACCAATAAGAGGAAGAGACTTGCTTGGGCCAAGAAACATGACCAATGGACTTTAGACCGGTGGAAATCTGTCCTTTAGTCTGATGAGTCCGAATTTGAGATTTTTGGTTCCAACCGCCTTGTCTTTGTGAGATGCAGAGTAGGTGAACGGATGATCTCCGTATGTGTGGTTCCCACCATGAAGCATGGAGGAGGAGGTGTGATGGTGTAGGCGTGCTTTGCTGGTGACATTGTCTGATTTATTTAGAATTCAAGGCACACTTAACCAGCATGGCTACCACAGCATTCTGCAGCGATACACCATCCCATCTGGTTTGCGGTTAGTGGGACTAGCATTGGTTTTTCAACAGGACAATGACCCAAAACACACCTCCAGGATGTGTAAGGGCTATTTGACCAAGAAGGAGAGTGATGGAGTGCTGCATCAGATGACCTGGCCTCCACAATCATCGGCCTCAACCCAATTGAGATGGTTTGGGATGAGTTGGACTGCAGAGTGAAGGAAAAGCAACCAACAAGTGCTCAACATATGTGGGAACTCTTTCAAGAATGCTGGAAAAGCATTCCAGGTGAAGCTGGTTGAGAGAATGCCAAGAGTGTGCAAAGCTGTCATCAAAGCAAAGGGTGGCTACTTTGAAGAATCTCAAATATAGAATATATTTTGATTTGTTTAACACTTTTTTGGTTATAACATGATTATATCAGGTATGAAGGTAAGACCCAGATGCAGACAATGTAGAATGAACAATGGTTTAATAATCCAACAGGGGCAGGCAATAGACAGGTCAAGGCAGGCAGGGGTCAGTAAACCAGAGGTGGGGCAACGGACGACAGGCAGGCTCAGGGTAGGCAGAGGTCAATAATCCAGAGGTGCAGGTCGGCAGGCAGGGTCAGGCAGAATGATCCAGCAGGCAGAGTCAGGACAGGCAAGTGTCAAAACCAGAAGGGCGAAAAAAAGAGAGACTGGGAAAAAGCAGGCGCTGATCCAAAAACTCTGGTTGACTAGACAAACAAGATGAACTGGCAACAGACAGAGAACACAGGTATAAATATACAGGGATAATGGGGAAGATGGGCGACACCTGGAGGTGGGTGGAGACAATCACAAAGACAGGTGAAACAGATCAGGGAGTGAGATTCCATATGTGTTATTTCATAGCTTTGATGTCTTCACCATTATTATACAAAGTAGAAAATAGTAAAAATAAAGAAAAACCCTTGAATGAGTAGGTGTGTCAAAACTTTTGACTGGTGCTGTATATAATCAAATAGGAACATGTGTATTTATGACAGGGGCCAAATGTTACAGAAGTTTGCTGTCTCAAAGCAGGTTTATCAAAACACAGCTCAAAAGGGGCACCTGCTGGTCCAATAAATAACTGCACTTGAAATGCAAACCTTACTACTGAATTCAAAAGAATGTTCTGCTACAAAATTATGCCTAGTTGTGAAATCCTCAGGAATTGACTAGCAGCAGCAATTGCATAATTGTATCAGTAAATTCAGTGCATAAGGAAAATAACATTTGTACAAAGTAAACCAAACTGTTTACCACAACTTAATAACAATCCTTAAATGAAAATCAATTATTGAGGGTGGTCATATCTGTTTGGCTATTCTCTCTTTGCCACATAGTTGAAGACGTGCACAAGGACAACTTGGCAATCCTGGCATTTCTTTCCTCCCATTCCTCACGGGGGCCAGACAGTTCTGGTTCCTTTGGCCCAGCGTCTTTGGAACAGTTATTGCGAGTGTTCATTTCTCTTTGGCTGCCTATTTCTTTGTTCTTCTCTCTGTGGTCCAGCAGCCACAGTGTACCCTGAAACAAAGATGCCTCTGCCCTTTTCCTGGCATGCCTTTCCTCCTCTTCCTTAGTGGGACAATAATAATGTTTGACACAGTCTCCTGTCTCCCAGAATCCTCGCAGTGTCCTTGTAAACCAATTTCACTGTTCTGCATTTAGCCCAGCACTCTGTCAGCTGGTCATGCATCATCTGCAGCACTTTGTCCAGGTTATGCTAGTCCTCTGATAGGGCTGCAGCTACTCTGCAGTGCTGCTGCTGCCACTGCAGCTTATGGTGCAGCTCCTGAAGCTCTGACCGGAGTGGCTGCTGCTGTGAGATGACAGCCTTGTGTACCAAGATCAGAAAATGGTGGTCAGAGTAGAGGCTCTTGCACTTCAAGGCGACTTTAAGGCCTTGCTCTTTGTCTACATGACTCTGTACTCACTTGTCAGAGTATGGAGCTTGGTCTGCAGGCCCTGGTAGTCTAACCCAACGTCCTGGAGCTTAGACTGCAGGCTGTGCTAGGAGGGTTTCATGTTCAGAGACCATGGTTTTATGTTCAGCCATGAACTCCTGGTATTCAGCGAGGAGGTTGTGATGATCTGAGAGGAGCTCCTGAAGCTCCCCCTCTAGCGCCTGGTGATGAACTTCCAGTGGTTGGTGCTGATGGTTTGGTGCTGCAACATCAGGGCTTGGTGCTGCAACATCAGGGCTTGGTGCAGCGACTTCTGAGCCTCACATGCTGAGCTTTCTGTCTGCAGCCTCTCACTCAACTGAGCACTGTGGACCTTCACTGTGTCCAAAGCTGACTTCAGCTCCTTGACCATGGCCTCACCTTCCACTAATAGGCGGTGGCAGCGACTGCTCTCGGCCTGCAGGCTGGAAGCTAGGTCACTCTGTTCTTGCTTGCTCTTTGCAAAATTAACCGAATTTCTCAGCCTTGACCATCTCTGAGGCCACAGCCTCCTCCAAGTCAATGCAGGCCGCTTTGGTCTCTTGACGCTCCTCCAGCACAATCTAATGCTTGGAGAGGGCAGCCTCGAGGTCAGCCTGGAGTTTCTGTGTCCTGATCTTTTCCTTTCCTGATCTGATCTTTTTCATTTTGACAGCGCTCAGACTCATTTCTGCATTGACCTCCAGGAAGGCCTTCACTTGAACCCTCTTGCACTTGGGAGCTCTGATCTCGCTTTTTAAAGATCTCTCTCTCTCTCTCTCTCGGCTCTCTCTCTCTCTTTCGGCTCTCTCATTTAACTGTTCACTTTGAGCTTTATCTGCAGATTAAGTATATCTATCACCATGGCCTGCCTCAGATGGGCACACTCTTCCAGAGGTTATTGCTGCTCATAGAGGGCAGCCTCGACGTCTAACTTTAGCTTCTGGCTCCTGCCGTGTTCCTCTGCCAGTTCAGAGGCCAGTTGGTCAGCCTTCAGCATAAGAGAAGGCAAGAGATTACTCTGTTCCTGCGCTCAGCTCCAGCTTCTCATCTTGCTTCTTGATCTTGCTCTGCTCCATCTTGAGGTCTGAAGCTATTTGAAGCTTCATGCTTGTGCAATGCTCCTTGTCCAGTGATGCCTGTAGAACAGCTAGCTGCCCCCCTTTTCTTCAGAGCCTCTCTCAGTGCAGCCATCTCGGAATCCTCCCAACGGAATGGATGTGCAAGGGACCTAGATAACTTGTTCCCTTCCCCAGCATACTTTTTTTGAGCTGGTAAAGACAGAGTGTGTGGAGGGGGCAGGCTGTTCCTGGACCTCGTTAGCAATAGATGAGGCAGACTTCTCACGCGTCTCCTTAATGATAGAGGTAGATTCCTTTCTCTGCATTTATTCCTGGGGCAGCAGCACCAGATGAAACATAGATATTTTAGTATCAGTATGTGGCCACTCTTTGAGCATCTTTACTCACATTAAAACAGTCATATAAAAAGGATTCTCACCCGTGTCCTGAGGGATGGAAGGGAATGGGTGGCCTTGTCATGGGCCTGTTCTTCACACTGTACCTGGTTGAAGCAAAGAAGTCAGAGAAGGTGCACCTCTTCAACAATAAAGATAGACTTCTACTGCACCTCTTCAACAATAAAGACAGACTTCTCCTGCACCTCTTCAACAATAAAGACAGACTTCTCCTGCACCTCTTCAACAATAAAGACAGACTTCTCCTGCACCTCTTCAACAATAAAGACAGACTTCTCCTGCACCTCTTCAACAATAAAGACAGACTTCTACTGCACCTCTTCAACAATAGAGGCAGACTTCTCCTGCACCTCTTCAACAATAGAGGCAGACTTCTCCTGCACCTCTTCAACAATTGAGGCAGACTTCTCCTGCACCTCTTCAACAATAGAGGCAGACTTCTCCTGCACCTCTTCAACAATAGAGGCAGACTTCTCCTGCACCTCTTCAACAATAGAGGCAGACTTCTCCTGCACCTCTTCAACAAGTTGAGGCAGACTTCTCTGTCTGCCTCTCACCAGTCCTAAAGCAGCAACATCACATGAAACAGAGGTTCCTTATATTACCTTTAGTTCAAATTAAATACATCTTTACCCATATATATAGATATAACCTTACCAGTTTATTGAGGTTGGACTTATCACCTGCCATGGATGGTTCCTCCACTGCTCTCTGGGTTTCGGCAAAGAAATCAGCATTGCCAACAGCATTGTGACACGAGGATGCTGAGGATGGTGGATGTTCCTGGATCCTCTCAACAATAGAAGAGTCAGACTCCTCTCTCCTCTTTTCATCGCAGTGCTGGGGCAGCAGCATCACATGAAACAGAGGTATCTAGTAAGAGAATAATGGTCCATTCTCAGAGCAGCATCTTTATGGACTCCTCTTTGAATATGCGTATTTCTCCAAAACTCGGTTGTCCTTAGTCTGCACAGAACTGCCAGGACGTATGATCAATGGAGACACTCAAGTTTTTTTATCCTGTATTTCTCAACACATTCATGAAAATGGCCACCAAACCTTCCAACTGGGGGAGATCTTTGTGGGCTATACTCCACCTTGTCTCAGGGTAGTAAGTCGGTGGTCTGTTGATATCCTTCTAGCAGTGTGGGGGCTGTGCTTTGTCCAGGGGTATCGTAGGACGGTGCCACAGTGTCCCCGACTAACCCCTGTCTCAGTCTCCAGTATCTATGCTGCAATAGTCTATGTGCCGGGGGGCTAGAGTCAGTCTGTCCGATTTGGTGTAAATCTCCTGTCTTATCTGTGTGAACTTAAGTGTGCTCCCTCTAATTCTCTCGTCTCTCTCTTCTCTCTCAGAGGACTGACGACTCCAGGCCCGGTCACCAGTCCACCTGGCCGTGCTGCTGATCGAGTTTCTGCTGCTTTGCCCTTTTGCGATGGAACCCTAAACTGTTCACCAGACGCGCTACCTTGTTCCAGACCTGCTGTTTTCGACCCTCTCTCCCTCTCCCTCCCTCTCTAACGCACCTGCTGTCTCAATCTCTGAATGGCTATGAAAAACCAACTGACATTTACTCCAGAGATACTGCCCTGTTACACCCTCTACAACCACTGTGATTATTATTTGACCCTGATGGTCATCTATGAACGTTTGAACATCTTGAAGAACGATCTGGCTTAAATGGCCATGTACTCTTATAATCTCCACCTGGCACAGCCAGAAGAGGACTGGCCAACCCTCAGAGCCTGGTTCCTCTTTTCTTCCTTGGTTCCTGCCTTTCTATGGAGTGTTTCCTAGCCACTGTGCTTCTACATCTGCTTTACATGTTCTTTTTGGGGTTTTAGGCTGGGTTTCTGTATAAGCACTTTGTGACGTCTGCTGATATAAAAACGGCTTTATAAATACATTTGATTGAAACCTCACCGGTTTATTGAGGGATGTCTTGACACTCTTAGAGGAGTTTTCACCTCCCTCACCATTTATCTCCCCAGCGCTTGGACAGGAGGGAACGGGAGTGATGCTGCAATGGATAGCAGCCTTTTTAAGGGCTCCTGACCAATTCTGCTATTTTGTGGGGTTTTTTGTACTGATTTTAACTTTTTTTGAAAATAAGGTTTCTGCCATCGTTTCCTATGACCGGAAAGAACTTCTGGACATCAGAACAGCGCAAAAATATGTTGGTGAGTGCATAAACCGCCTCTACCCTCCATTCTATTGGCGAACGTATCACTGGAGAACAAACTGGATGAGTGCCGTTCAAGGCTATCCTATCCTAACAGAACCTGAAGAACTGTAATATCCTATGTTTCTCTGAGTTGTGGCTGAACAAGGACATGGATCATATGCATCAAGCTGTTTTTTTATACATCGGCCAGACAGAACGGAATCGTCCGGTAAGCTCAAGGTGGAGGTGTGTGTCTCTTTGTTAAAAACACCTGGTGCTCAATCTCTAATATTAAGGAAGTCTTGAGGTTCAGCTTACCTGAGTTATAATACGTCATGATAAGTTGTAGACAATTGTAACGGTCGTCGTATGAAGGAGAGGACCAAAGCGCAGCGTGGTAAGTGTTCATCTTGATTTTAAATACGAATAGTGAACACTGAAACAAAAACAATAAAACGACAAACGAACAGTCCTGAACGGTGAAATAAAACACAGAACAGAAAATAAACACCCACGAAACACAAGTGGGAAAAGGCTACCTAAGTATGATTCTCAATCAGAGACAACTAATGACACCTGCCTCTGATTGAGAACCATACCAGGCCAAACGCAAACACAACATAGAAAACGGAACATAGACAACCCACCCAACTTACGCCCTGACCAGACTAAAACAAAGACATAATAAAATAACTAAGGTCAGAACGTGACAGTACCCCCCACCAAAGGTGCGGACTCCGGCCGCAAAACCGAAACCTATAGGGGAGGGTCTGGGTGGGTGTCTGTCCGCAGTGGCGGCTCTGGCGCGGGACGTGGACCCCACTCCACCATAGTCCTTCTCCGTCTCTTTACCTGCCTCTGTGGCCTCTTTAACGCGGCGACCCTCGCCGCCGACCTCGGACTGGGGACCCAAGCCACGGGTCCCGAATGGACGGGAGATTCCGGCAGCACCGGACGGACGGGAGATTCCGGCAGCACCGGACAGGCGGGAGACTCCGGCAGCTCCGG
Organism: Oncorhynchus mykiss; assembly: GCF_013265735.2. Taxonomy (NCBI): domain Eukaryota; kingdom Metazoa; phylum Chordata; class Actinopteri; order Salmoniformes; family Salmonidae; genus Oncorhynchus; species Oncorhynchus mykiss. Next base: position 61,798,829 of record NC_048569.1, on the reverse strand, counting down.
AGTGAAGGGCTATTCCGACAGTTCCTGGCTGACGGACGGCTCCGGCAGCTCCTGGCTGACTGATGGCTCCGGCAGCTCCAGGCTGACTGACGGCTCCGGCAGCTCCTCGCTGACTGACGGCTCTGGCAGCTCAGAAGAGATGGGAGACTGGCAGCTCAGGACAGACGGGCGACTCTGGCAGCTCAGGACAGACGGGAGACTCTGGCAGCTCAGGACAGACGGGAGACTCTGGCAGCTCAGGACAGACGGGAGACTCTGGCAGCGCTGGGCAGGAGGAAGACTCTGGCAGCGCTGGGCAGGAGGAAGACTCTGGCAGCGCTGAGCAGGCGGGAGCACCTGTAGGAAGGAGACGGAGAGACAGCCTGGTGCAGGGGGCTGCCACCGGAGGGCTGGTGCGTGGAGGTGGAACCGGATAGACCGGACCGTGAAGGCGCACTGGAGCTCTCGAGCACCGAGCCTGCCCAACCTTACCTGGTTGAATGCTCCCCGTAGCCAGGCTAGTGCGGCGAGGTGGAATAGCCCGCACTGGGCTAAACTGGCGAACCGGGGACACCATGCGTAAGGCTGGTGCCATGTACCCCGGCCCGAGGAGACGCCCTGGAGACCAGATGCGCTGAGCCGGCTTCATGGCACCTGGCTCGATGCCCACTCTAGCCCGGCCAATACGAGGCGCTGCTATGTATCGCACGCAGTTTCAAGCAGACCACCATAGTTCCTGTGTCCAAGAACGCCAAGGTAACCTCCCTAAATTACTATCGCCTAGTAGCACTCACATCTGTAGCCATGAAATGCTTTGAAAGGCTGGTCATGGCTCACACCAACACCATCATCCCAGACACCCTGCCCCAACAGATCCACAGATGACGCAATATTTATTGCACTCCACATTGCCCTTTCCCACGTGGACAAGAGGAACACTTATGTGAAAATTGTGTTAATTGACTACAGCTCAGCGTTCAACACGATAGTGCCCTCCAAGCTCCTTAATAAGCTAAAGACTCTGGGACTGAACACCTCCCTCTGCAACTGGATCCTTGACTTCCTGACGACCCATCCTGTACTCCCTATTCACCCAAGACTGTGTGGCCATGCACAACTCCAACACTGTCATTAAGTTTGCCAATGACACAACAGTGTTGATCACTGACGACGATGAGACAGCCTATAGGGAGCAGGTCAGAGACCTGGCAGTGTGTTGCCAGGACAACAACCTCTCATTCAATGTCAGCAAGACAAAAGAGCTGATCGTGGACTACAGGAAATGGAGGGCAGAACAAGCCCCCATTCACATCAACGGGGTTGTAGTGGAGCAGGTTGAGAGCTTCAAGCTCCTCAGTGTCCACATCACTAAGGATTTATCATCGTCCACACACACAGTCGTGAAGAGTGCCCGACAATGCCTCTTCCCTCTCAGGAGGTTGAAAATATTTTGCATGGGCACTTAGAAAGTTCTACAGCTGCACCATTGAGAGCATCTTGACTGGCAGCATCAGTTGGTATGGCAACTGCTTGGCATCCGACCGCAAGGCACTACAGAGGGTAATGGATATGGCCCAGTACATCGCTTGGGTCAAGCTCCCAGCCATCCAGGACCTCTATAACAGGCGATGTGAGAGGAAGGCCCTACTCCAGCCATCCAAATCATAGACTGTTCTCTCTGCTACCGCACAGCAAACGGTATCGATGCACCAAGTCTGGAACTAACAGGAACCCGAAGAGCTTCCACCACCAAGCCATAAGACTGCTACATAGTTAGTTAAATAGTTAACCAAATAGCTACCCAGACTATCTGTATAGACCCTTTTTGCACTAACTTTTTTGAAGTCACATAGGCTGCTACTATTTATTATTATTCGTAGTTATATGTACTGTACATACAGTGCCTTGCGAAAGTATTCGGCCCCCTTGAACTTTGCGACCTTTTGCCACATTTCAGGCTTTGTGAAGAATTAACAACAAGTGGGACACAATCATGAAGTGGAACGACATTTATTGGATATTTCAAACTTTTTTAACAAGTCAAAAACTGAAAAATTGGGCGTGCAAAATTATTCAGCCCCTTTACTTTCAGTGCAGCAAACTCTCTCCAGAAGTTCAGTGAGGATCTCTGAATGATCCAATGTTGACCTAAATGACTAATGATGATAAATACAATCCACCTGTGTGTAATCAAGTCTACATATAAATGCACCTGCACTGTGATAGTCTCAGAGGTCCGTTAAAAGCGCAGAGAGCATCATGAAGAACAAGGAACACACCAGGCAGGTCCGAGATACTGTTGTGAAGACGTTTAAAGCCGGATTTGGATACAAAAAGATTTCCCAAGCTTTAAACATCCCAAGGAGCACTGTGCATGCGATAATATTGAAAGGGAAGGAGTATCAGACCACTGCAAATCTACCAAGACCTGGCCGTCCCTCTAAACTTTCAGCTCATACAAGGAGAAGACTGATCAGAGATGCAGCCAAGAGGCCCATGATCACTCTGGATGAACTGCAGAGATCTACAGCTGAGGTGGGAGACTCTGTCCATAGGACAACAATCAGTCGTATATTGCACAAATCTGGCCTTTATGGAAGAGTGGCAAGAAGAAAGCCATTTCTTAAAGATATCCATAAAAAGTGTTGTTTAAAGTTTGCCACAAGCCACCTGGGAGACACACCAAACATGTGGAAGAAGGTGCTCTGGTCAGATGAAACCAAAATTTTACTTTTTGGCAACAATGCAAAACGTTATGTTTGGTGTAAAAGCAACACAGCTGAACACACCATCCCCACTGTCAAACATGGTGGTGGCAGCATCATGGTTTGGGCCTGCTTTTCTTCAGCAGGGACAGGGAAGATGGTTAAAATTGATGGGAAGATGGATGGAGCCAAATACAGGACCATTCTGGAAGAAAACCTGATGGAGTCTGCAAAAGACCTGAGACTGGGACGGAGATTTGTCTTCCAACAAGACAATCCAAAACATAAAGCAAAATCTACAATGGAATGGTTCAAAAATAAACATATCCAGGTGTTAGAATGGCCAAGTCAAAGTCCAGACCTGAATCCAATCGAGAATCTGTGGAAAGAACTGAAAACTGCTGTTCACATGCTCTCCATCCAACCTCACTGAGCTCGAGCTGTTTTGCAAGGAGGACTGGGAAGAAATTTCAGTCTCTCAATGTGCAAAACTGATAGAGACATACCCCAAGCGACTTACAGCTGTAATCGCAGCAAAAGGTGGCGCTACAAAGTATTAACGTAAGGGGGCTGAATAATTTTGCACGCCCAATTTTTCAGTTTTTGATTTGTTAAAAAAGTTTGAAATATCCAATAAATGTCGTTCCACTTCATGATTGTGTCCCACTTGTTGTTGATTCTTCACAAAAAAATACAGTTTTATATCTTTATGTTTGAAGCCTGAAATGTGGCAAAAGGTCGCAAAGTTCAAGGGGGCCGAATACTTTCGCAAGGCACTGTATCTACCACAATGAACTTGTACCCCTGCACATCAACTCGGTAATGGTACCCCTGTATATAACCAAGTTATCATTACTCCTTGTGTATTTATTAGTACTTTTATTATGAGGTGCTTCACTTTTCTGTTATTTCTCTATTTTCTTTGTCTCTGTATTGTTGGGAAGGGCCCTGAGTAAGCATTTCACTGTTGGTCTACACCTGTTGTTTAGGAAGCATGTGACAAATAAAATGTGATTTGATTTGAGAGGCAGGATGGTCTGGCCTGACATGGCTCTGCAATGAAGGAGCAATGATTTCAAGATAGACCTATTTGTACAGACACCGTACATCTTTTTTTTTGTGGTAGGAAATAACTGGTGAGATGATAGTATTAGCATTTTAGTATTTTATTAGGATCCCCATTAGCTGATGCTGAAGGAGCAGCTACTCTTGCTGGGGGCCACACAAAACACAAACATGGCATAATACAGAACATCAATAGACAGAACAGAAGTTGCATATTTGAATACTCTGAAATCTTAGGAACACTTTACATGGAATGGTGGCAAATCATCCAAAACATACATATCATCTTCTGAAATGGCTTCAATTGCACAAGGAGATACATGGGTTGTTTTCGAAGGATACACACAAATACCAACAGAAATAGCAGTACATTAAAAAAATTAATCACTGGAGCTAAAGTCCTGTTGCACATCTGGAGATGAATCAAAGTATAAATCTAAGTTATAATACAGAATGGGTGTATCACTGAAGCAATATTTCTCTGTCCTACTAAACACCTACTACATTGCAAACCTGTTACTGGACTGTTTTAAAGTGCATTGAATTCATATCATACTTTAATAAATACTGTTAGTTGTACAGATAATTAGTCCATACCAATATACATCAAATCAAATGTCGTTCTTCACATGCGCCGAATACAACACCTTACAGTGAAATGCTTACTTACAAGCTCTTAACCAAAAATGCAATGTTAGAAAAAAAGTGTTAAGAAAGTATTTACTAAATTAAACGGCAGTAAAAAACGTATCACTCCAGTAGCCTGCACTCCAGTAGACTGCACTCCAGTAGCCTGCACTCCAGTAGCCTGCACTCCAGTAGCCTGCACTCCAGTAGCCTGCACTCCAGTAGTCTGCACTCCAGTAGCCTGCACTCCAGTAGACTGCACTCCAGTAGCCTGCACTCCAGTAGACTGCACTCCAGTAGCCTGCACATTGTAAATAAGGAACTGACTGACCCTGAATATAGCTTACTTACTTTCTTTTGTTCTAGTCATAGACTGTTTTCCCATTGCTACCACACGGCAAGCGGTACTGGAGCGCCAAGTCTAGGTCCAAGAGGCTTCTAAACAGCATCTAACCCCCAAGCCATAAGACTCCTGAACATCTAATCAAATGACTACCCAGACTATTTGCACTGCCCCCCCCCATATGCTGCTGCTACTCTGTTATTATCGATGCATAGCCACTGTAATAAGTCTACCTACATGTACATATTACCTCAATTACCTCGACTAACCGGTGCCTCCGCACATCCTGTATATAGCTTCTTTACTGCTGCTGTTTAAATATTTGTAACTTTTCTTTCTTTAGGTATTTTTCTTAAAACTGAGTTGTTGGTTAAGGGCTTGTAAGTAAGCATTTCACTGTAAGGTCTACTACACCTGTTGTATTCGGCCTGTGACAAATACATTTTTTTTTTTTGAAACAACACAAAATGGTTGCAAATACCACATTTATTCAGACTTTGTCCCCAAAAATATTGAAAAACAATATAATCAATAAAAACATAGGCATTGGATAGAATATGGCAAATACTCAAGCTTCTGACGTGTCCATATAGATTGACTTAAATAGCAAGCATTGAGTTGGATTTCTACATGTGATACTGGTAGTTAAAATACATTACACACTTGACTACATTTACTTTATAAAATGTCACTGTACAATAAAGGTTTCCCATGTGGCATATGTATACAATGTATTGTAAAGAAAACCTTTAACTAGACAAATTATAACATAACAAAAAGTAATACACCGATTTCTCTTTATCCAAAAGTTTCTTGTATGTTCAAAAAATGTCCATCTTCATGATCTATGGAACTCAATAAATGAACTAGAATTCATATGTATATCCAATAATAGTTGTGTTTGTGATGCATCTTTAAAATGGGCAAATCGGTGATCTATGGCATGTCAAATGTTACAACAAATATTCCTCTCTCAAAGCAGGTTTATCAAATCACAGCTCAAAAGGGACACCTGCTGGTCCATTAAGTAACTGCACTAATGAACATTCCAACTCCTTCACTATTCTCTCATGCACTCTTTCAGGAAGATATTCAAACCCTTTATCTCAACACTACCAATTTAACATTCAAGTCCAAACTTAACATGAAACAAAACATGTTGCTGGTTCAATCCATGAGAAGTAATGCCAAGTGTACCTACACTAATTCACGTGGATGTGGTGCTAGAAAACAATGACTAGCTGTGAAAATCCTCAGCAAATGATTAGCAACAGTTGAAGAGTTAATCAACATCAGTAACTTCCATGCATAGGAAAAATGGCATTCATACAAAGAAAAGCGGTCAAATATTTTGCTAAAGTTACAAAAATATCAACATTAATAAATTAATTGTATAACTGCTACTATGTTTTCCCAGTACCCCTCTAATTTTCAAAAGACGTAAAGAAACGATAGTTGAATTATAGACATCTTTGAGGCTAGAAGAATGGTAGCCCTTGTGTGTTGTCAGTTTGCTCTCGCTCTCTCGTATGCATGTGTATGACAGAGCCATGTGTTCATAGCAGGCTGGCCAGGCTGGTTGTCGGGCCGTTCTGGGCTTGAAACTGCCCAGGTGGTGGGCCGTCCGTCCACTGTCACAGAGGAGATTAGTATTGTTAATTACCCATCTGAGCCAGACAGACAACAGAAACACAGCTAAAACAACCTATATTATCTATTTACAATACACAACTTTTACGGCAGTAATAATTAAAGATAAAAAGTTAAAGATAAATTGATATGTACGCTGATTAGGTTGTGTTCGGGGAGGCTGCAGGCAGCGATGTGGTCCTGGAGAAGCTGCTGGGAGAAGTTCTGGTGCATCTGAGCAGCTTCATGGGCATCTATGGTGTTTCCCAGGGCCTTGTTCAGATCTACAGGGACAAGACAAAAACAGTGTGGTCAAGGAAACCTACATCAAATACTTTAAGCTTAGTAGGGAGCATTGAAGCTCAATCCAAAGACAAAAGAAATGCACAGGTAGGGACGTACCTTTTAAAAGGGCAGAGGACCACAGCTGGACAGACATGTCAGGGATCTTGCTGGCCAGCTGCATCGCTGGAACCACCATGTTGTTGCTTTCCTAGAGAAAAACAACAACATATTGTTACGCAAGCTACAGTTTGAGTCAGAAGTTCACATACACCTTAGCCAAATACATTTAAACTCAGTTTTTCACAATTCCTGACATTTAATCCTTGTAAAAATTCCCTGTCTTAGGTCAGTTAGGAACACCACTTTATTTTCAGAATGTGAAACGTCAGAATAATAGTAGAGAGAATGATTTAGTTCAGCTTTTATATTTCTTTCATCACATTCCCAGTGGGTCAGAAGTTTACATACACTCAATTAGTATTTGGTAGCATTGCCTTTAAATAGCTTAACTTGGGTCAAATGTTTCAGGTAGCCTTCCACAAGCTTCCCACAATAAGTTGGGTGACTTTTGGCATATTCCTCCTGATAGAGCTGGTGTAACGGAGTCAGGGTTGTAGCCCTCCTTGATCGCACACGCTTTTTCAGTTCTGCCCACAATTTTCTATAAGATTGAGGTCAGGGCTTTGTGATGGCCACTCCACTACCTCGACTTTGTTGTCCTTAAGCCATTTTGCCACAGCTTTGGAAGTATGCTTGAAGTCATTGTCCATGTGACCAAGCTTTAACTTCCTCACTGATGTCTTGAGATGTTGCTTCAATATATCCACATCATTTTCCTTCCTCACAATGCCATTATTTTGTGAAGTGCACCAGTCCCTCCTGCAGCAAAACACCCCACCAACATAATGCTGCCACCCCCATGCTTCACGGTTGGGATGGTGTTCTTCGGCTTGCAAGGCTCCCCTTTTTCCTCCAAACATAACGATGGTCATTATGGCCAGTTCTATTTTTGTTTCATCAGACTAGAGGACACTTATCCAAAAAGTACGATCTTTGTCCCCATGTGCAGTTGCAAACCGTAATCTGGCTTTTTTTTATGGCAGTTGTGGAGCAGTGGCTTCTTCCTTGCTGAGCGGCCTTTCAGGTTATGTCGATATAGGACTCATTTGACTGTAGATACTTTTGTACCCGTTTCCTCCAGCATCTTCACAAGGTCCTTTGCTGTTGTTCTGGGATTGATTTGCACTTTCCGCACCAAAGCACGTTAATGTCTAGGAAACAGAACACGCCTCCTTCCTGAGCGGCATGACGGCTGCGTGGTCCCATGCTGTTTATACTTGCGTACTATTGTTTGTACAGATGAACGTGGTACCTTCAGGAGTTTAGAAGTAGCTCCCAAGACTGAACCAGACTTGTGGAGGTCTACAAAGTAGCTGTCCTAACCAACTTGCCAAAACTATAGTTTGTTAACAAGAAATTTGTGGAGTGGTTGAAAAACGAGTTAATGACTTCAACCTAAGTGTATGTAAACTTCCACCTTCAACTGTACATACACAAATACTTTTTTCCGCACACGTTGAATAAAATGTATACTATACAGTAAGCTATGGACCCATACATAATTTTTGTAAAGGGGCAGGGTAGATGTTCCTTGAAAAATATCAATTTGTGACCATTGTGGAGTGATCTTACCCTGTGGTTTCCCAGTACATAGAATATATGGCCTAGCAGAACCAGTGAGCAGGCTGTCAGTCTATTCAGGTCCTCCGCATTGGACATCTTCAGAGTTTCTCTAAGGAACCGTCTGTAATAAGAGTATCATTATGAAATTATGTATTTTCCAATTCCCACGGAAAATTTGAGGACTTATGGGACACTTCTCAGCAACTCCGTAAAAAAGGGGGTGGGGGAGACTCACTTGGCCTCGTTGTAGCGTCCTTGGAAGAAGGACAGCAGTCCTCGGATGTAGAAAGCTGCAGCGCGGAGACAGTGAGAGCTGCAACACAACCAAACAAACAAGCCTGTCAGCTTGTAGTCAAATACACCAGCTCAGCAACGGGCTGCATTCTTAGCCTTAAAAAAAAAAAAGGTATTTGGCCCTGAGAATGTGTTTGGATTACAAAGCAAAATTGAGCAACCATTAAAATCTCTGTGTTATGCAATACGTATTAACACACCTCACAGGAAAGTTGTGATCAGGGTTTATCCTCTCAAGGAGACTGTAGAGCTTTAAAAGAAACAAGGTTAATACAGTTGACAATACTTTATTTTGAGTAAAAATGAATAGTGTGTGTGTGTCTACTAACCTCCTGGTGTCTGTTTCCTTCCCTGATGTAGACGCTGGCCAGGTTTGTCACAATGAACGCCCACAGTTCCTGGTGTGTGGTTAGCTGGAAAGGAAACACCTACAGATGAACTTACTATCCAAAACGTGACAATGTAATACATATTGAACGCATGCAGAGAGAACCCGTATAATAAGCTTAGCGTTACGACTTACGTCACTTACCCGCAAAGCGGCGGTGAACTGTGCCTCTGCGTTGTCCATACAGTTGACAGATATGCAATACAGGCCCTGAAAAAATGGAACAGCACATAAAGTTAAAAGAAGGGAGTTTTAGAGTTCCAGTTAGAGAAGTGGGTGGTAAACTGTTATTCAAGATAGTGAATTGAGGGTATGTATTCTGGGTGAAGGTTTCAAATACTTACTAGTAGAGTGTGGAGTTGGGCAGCGTGATTGGTGAATAACCTGGGGGACTGTTGGCACAGTTGGCAGACCTGGGAGATCTGGGATATGGAGAGAGAAAGTCATCATCTCAACTGTCAATGGGCATGAAATTGCCCATCATATATTCCAGTAGCTACTTTGATTGAACTTTTAAACATTCCACTGTAACTTTGCACAGTGTTTATGTTCAGAGTGAATGAGTAAAACAGAAATAAGATTGGTCCATGGATGCTTCTACATTACCTCTTGTAATGCAGTAGCCTTGTGACCAGTGACTAGCCGACACATGATGATGTGCTCCAGCAGAATGACCTGGAACGTTGAAAGGATGGGACTGCTGTCCAGCACTGAAATAAGGCGGGGTGGGACGTTTTAGACAACGTTTTAGTGGGTGTTAAACAGATGATTTTGATAGTGGTACAGAAAAGAGGTGACGCATGTGGGCTTCAAATCACTTACTTTTTAGTTTCTCAAGCTGCATGAGTGCTTTGTCTGTGTATTTCTGTGCCTTCTCCAAATACCCTGCTTGCATGGAGTGCATGACAGTCACCTGGATCATATAGAGAACAAGGTTATTACCATGTTACATGTTGCTTTTACCTATCCAATCCTTTCAGATCTGCACCAGTGTCTGTGGGGGATCAGTCCTCAGGTATCAGATGAGAAGGGAAAATATGGGGCTCACCAGGTAGACGAGAACACACATGTGTTCCTTGGGCAGCCAGTGGAAAAGGTCAGCAGGGTTACTGGGCAGGATCTCATCATCATGGAGTGTAGAGATGGTCTGGATGCACTGCTGCAGCTGCTTAAGACAGGGCTTCACACTCTTCACCTGCAACATAACATGGAGGTGGTCAATACCAGTGAAGCTGTTTCAACTACACTACAAATGAGTGGGAAAGCATATAGGCCATCTTGTCCAGGGGTGCATGACTACAATGTTGGGTGTTATTGCCCTTGTGGACCACAGTTAGTGCATCGGTGGTTTTGATCCAGCCTGACAGGCGTCTTTACCTGTCCGGCATCCAGGTAGTGTGTGACCTGCAGCACCAGGAAAAATACCCTGAGAGACTCTTTCTGGATGGGGTTTCCCTGCCAGTTCTCCACGATCGTCCCGCACAGCGTGAGCAGAGGGTGCACCTCCCCCAGCTTCCTCTCCATCAGTAAGAGCTGATACAAAGGATAAACATAACATTATGGTATGGATTCTCTAGTGCAAAATATTAGTTTATACCCATGCTATAAGTGCATTGCATACTTAAGATATCTGTTAATACTTACTAAAACACAAATGACAGATACAAAATTCTGCATTTTCATAAAATAATTTGAGACTTACCATTCCTTTACTCAGGAGGAACAGCGCCCTGAGAAACACACATTGCATACTCAGCCGACCGTTATACAAATGTTTTCATTAAGTTCACTGTAGGGCATGTTTAACATAACATCTACTGTATCTTGTTTTATGGATGATTAAATGTGGACAGAAAAAGTAAATTCAGCACAGCAAGGTTACAGTACCTGGTGTATTCCGAGCCCACCACTCTGGCATACTCAGCACCGACCCCTAGGAGGTCACAGGCAGACACAAGGTCTTTCTCCAGAGTGTGCAGTTGCTGATAAAAGGGAAAAAAATATGACACATTCAATGCACTGCAATGTAAAGGCTACAATCAAACATCCAAAAGAGTCAAGTCAATTCAGTCTGTATTTACAGTACATCTGACAGTACAACATACCGCTAGTTGAAACAGCAGGCGACAGTGCCAATAGGGAGTTTGCTGTGAGATCTGGATTGCCTTTCGCAGTAAAGGCTTTGCAGAATCCACCAGATTCTGAAAACAACAAATACAGAATCAAAACTACTCGACCTTACACTTGAATGAAAACATGTTTGTCAAAATGGGTCTCCAGACATTGCAAAAGCAGGAAATGTATTTTAGCTTTATTTACCGGTACCTGCTGACAATAGAGTTCGGACAAAAGACTTGCTGCTTCAAATTTAACATCTTCAAATTGTGGGATCTGAGATATTCTGTTAAGGAAACCCCTTAATTGACATTTAATACAGAATTTTACTATCTAGAAATAATGTACCAGATGGAACAGCAAACACAGAACTGAGAAATGTTCTGCAGAATTGCACGACATTGTAATGCTAGTTACTGTAGTGTTGGCGTTGAAACCATAGCATTGAAAAGGATACTTGTTGTGATATTAACCACTGAAAAATAGAAGAGGAGATGTTAGAGACAAAATACAGTACAATGTTGCATGCAGTCAAAGCAAGCAACAGTAGTGGCAACTTCTAACACACTGAACGTGTGAAAGATGCACAGGCCTACCGGCTAGGCTATCATGCTAGCAAATTATCTTCTGAGTCCAAATACTTATGACTGATACCAGAAAGCCAGGCTCTAACGCTAGTTATCGAATTTATTACTGTTCCCATTTCACTATTCAAGGTCTCGACTAAAGCATCTCTGGTTCACATCATCGAGCTTTCCTAAACTCTCCCTCACCGCTTTCTCCAAGTGGCTCCGCGCCAGCTCGCTGTTCTTCGTATGATGATAGAGCACCGAGCCGAGTTGAAGGTGAGTTCTGGCCTCCACCCTTTGCGGGGGTTTAAACTGAAAAACCGCTTGAAGACAATGCACACACAGACGAATTTTGGGTGGACTTGAGGTGCGGAAATGTTCTGCAAAGCCAAGGAGGGCGAGGTACCACGACTCCGGGGCCTCTACGTTGGACGCCATTTTCCCGAAAACAACAACAACAACAAGTACTGATCGCTGTGTCAAAAAAAACTGAGTGCTGTGTCTCCCTCGCGTGATTTCGCGTGGAGTCCAATGTTCGGTTTGAAAATATATATGGGACTTGTAGTCCAAAACAATTGTACGTGCCCTCAAACTGATAAACCCTTGAAAGACAATAATCTCGTGCGCGAGCAAACTCCAATAATTTTGGGATAAAAATAGGCCATCACCTTCCTTGTCGCAGTTTGGCAGCTGTCGTTTTCAATCACCCTGGAAAAAATCGTAAACGCTGAGATAGACGGACAAGTTGACTGATGTGTTGACCACAGATATTGACCCAACGACACCAAACAGTGAGAGAAATGTGGCAACGGATCTCGGAAGACGACAGAGGAGTTGAATACTGAATGTGAAACATTGCTAAAGATTGTTCAAGATTGGCCGGATTTGCAACAAACACAGGCACAGTAATCAAGATTAAAGGCGAGGAATTCGTATGCGCATTCATTTGCACTTCTTTATTTTTAGCCCAAGTGGTGTGCGGCAATGCTTACTTTTTCACACTTAACGTTTGATTATTTATTTGGATTATTTTGCAGGGATTGGTGAATGTCTCATAATAATAGTAGATCATATATTGTGTTCATAATAAGTAAACATGTTACATTTAGTTGGGAATATTCTAGAATGAATTGCATAGCCAATTGTGATGTACTGTTTTATTACAGAGGAAATTAAACAGTGTGTTAATTATTTTCTGTTACTTTGCAAATAGGGAAGTTGATACATTTAACAGCATATTTATTGAAGGTGATACAGAGCTCATCTATGCATGCAGTGGGAGGATATGTTGTTTATCATCATGTTTCTATCTCCTGCAGTGGATTGTCGGGTGTTGACTGACTGTCAGATACTGGGCGTCATCAAGGGCACACATGGCCCATACAGTGCAGGACCACCAGATGGCACAGCCCCAGGCAGCAGTGTTGTCTCTCCCTCCCTCCGGCCAGGCTAAAGTGAGCCCCCCCTCAGCCCCTACATCATGGGTTTTCCCTGATGCAGTAGCCTAACAGCAGCCAGGCAGGCTTACATACCACAGAGCTGTTTATAGCAGGAACATGCAGGCCTAGACCAGCCAGCTGAAGGCTGCCAAACATGTTTACCAGAACAGCAAGTAACCTTTGGCTAGTATGGGAGACCCTGGGACATGGGTATGGGGTTAGAGTGGACTAGACTAGATTGCATCTTTTATCCTTATTTATTGTTAAGTAGTACCAAATGACACTGGCAACATTAGTCATCACTAATTTGGGGCTCCTGAGTGGCACAGCGGTCTAAGGCACTGCATATCAGTGCTAGAGGCTTCACTACAGACCCTGGTTCGATTCCAGGCTGTATCACAACCGGCCGTGATTCGGAGTCCCGTAGAGCGGTGCATAATTGGCCCAGCATCGTCCGGGTTAGGGTAGACCGTCATTGTAAATAAGAATTTGTTCTTAACTCGGTAAAAAAAGTTGCTGTAATGCCAAGAGCGCAACAAAGAGCAGTACAGAAGTCGGTCACCATAAAAAGCAGTCTCTCTCTCTCTCTCTCTAGGGGTTCCTCTCTCTCTCTCTCTCGCTCTCTCTCGATCTGCCTACCTCTATGGCTGCTCAAGTCAAAACATTCCAACCTATGCATTGCTGCAGACTGCTTGGAGATTCCCAGTGTGGCCTTAAAAGACTTATCTCCCTCTGCATCCTAAACATACCTTATCAGGGATTTTATTGGGTCCACTGTCCAATTAACTTTTACAACCCACACCCTCACACACACAAACACATTCTGAACCAGCTAAGAGATTATCTCCACCTCCAGTTAGAGGCAAGTAAAGCTGTTTATGTCTGGAGTGCTGTACACTAAAGTAGCCTACATGATATAATGGCGCATTACTGCTCTGCAGATCATATGAAGTGTATACTCATGGAGGAGAGGTTTACTACAGTCTACTGTAAAGTGGGTTAGGAATCTGTTGAAAGATAGTTCAAATTACACCCTGGCAGTACTCCAAGAGCATGAGAAACCTATATGTGATACCTTTAGCCCAGGGGTCTCCAACCCTGTTCCTGGAGAGCTACCCTCCTGTAGGTGTTCACTCCAACCCCAGTTGTAACTAACTTGGTTGGTTTATCAACCTATTCTAGTTAGTAGAACCAGGTGTGCTAGATTAGGGTTACAGGATGGTAGCTCTCCAGGAACACGGTTGAAGAGAAAAATTCTGTGCAAATGTAGAAGAGTAGTGAAGTAAGGCAATAAATAGGCCATAGAGGTGAAATAATTACAATTTAGCAATTAACACTGGAATGATAGATGTGCAGATAATGATGTGCAAGTAGAGATACTGGGGTGAAAAAGAGCAAGAAGATAAATAACAATATGGGGATGAGGTAGTTGGGTGTGCTATTTACAGATTGGCTGTGTACAGGTACAGTGATCGGTAAGCTGTTCTGACAGCTGATGCTTAAAGTTAGAGAGGGAGATATAAGTCTCCAGCTTCAGTGATTTTTGAAATTCATTCCAGTCATTGGCAGCAGAGAACTGGAAGGAAAGGCAGCCAAAGGAAGTGTTGGCTTTGGGGATGACCAGCGAAATATACCTGCTGGAGCGTGTGATACGGGTGGTGACCAGTGAGCTGAGATAAGGCGGTGCTTTACCTAGCAAAGATTATAGATGACCTGGAGCCAGTGGGTTTGGCGACAAATATGAAGCGAGGGCCAGTCAACGAGAGCATACAGATCGCAGTGGTGGGTAGGATATGGGGCTTTGGTGAAAAACGGATGGCACTGTGATAGACCGTATCCAATTTGCTGAGTAGAGTGTTGGAGGCTATTTTGTAAATAACATCGCTGAAGTCAAGGATCGGTAGGATAGTCAGTTTTACGTGGGTATGTTTGGCAGCATGAGTGAAGGATGCTTTGTTGCGAAATAGGAAGCCGATTCTAGATTTAACTATGGATTGGAGATGCTTAATGTGAGTCTGGAAGGAGAGTTTACATTCTAGCCAGACACCTAGGTATTTGTAGGTGTCCACATATTCTAAGTCAGAACCGTCCAGAGTAGTGATGCTAGTCGTGAGTTATGGAGTATGTTAATGACTGATATAATTTCAAAGTGAGTTTGTCTTTTGTGTCCTGTGTGAAGTGGAACACTGAGTGTTTCTTTCTGTGTGCAGAGATGGACAGTGTTGAACTCCCTGCTATGTGGAGCATTGGCAGGAGCCGTGGCCAAAACAGTCATAGCTCCTCTGGACAGAACCAAGATCATCTTCCAAGGTAAGGCCATTTCCCTGGAAGACCATGCACTCAGAATATAAAGTAGGGGTTCCTTTCGTAAATATATACTCATTTAATTGTTAGTTTATTTGCCTTAATACTTATTTTCCTCCTTCTCCTACTTTAGTGTCTTCACAAAGATTCTCTGCTAAGGTGAGTTTATTATATAACTCACATTGAAATAATAATGATGTACTTGATGTACTGTATGTCTTCCCAATTGGCAGAGGCTGGCAGAGCAGGATTTAATGGTGTTATCTCTTAGATGGGAATGTTATTTGGTCACTTGGGTGTGTGTTACTTTTTAATCTGTCTGTCTGAAGCTGGATGAAGCAATATTTTGAGATTTCAAAGGTAATGTCCTGTATATTAAATATTAGAACGCTGAACAGTCACAAATTCTCTCCATGGTGCCATAAGGGTGAATCCTAACTTCCACTTAAATCACATTTTCACATAGTCATGCATTGACGTCAATGGGAGACTAAGTTACAATTTGAAGTTAGTCTACACCTTGGGGAGAATCCTGTCTTGTTTAGTTAATAATAATAAATATAGCTGCAAGCAGCAATTACCTGGGGTCCAAGCCTTTTTTCCCATTTAGCCCTCTTCTCTTTCTGAAATATTACAGCCTTATTTTACATAATCAAATTTGGTTCAGGCACAATACCAACAATTCCTCACTGTCTAGGGATGTCTATCTGACAGCTGCATTGGTGAGATTTGAACTCGGCCCGCCATGGGATGGCATGCATTACAACCCTCTGAGCCATGCTCACCTCATGGCAAAAGTTAGGGTTGAACACTATGGAAGAGCATGCATTTGTTGTAGGTTCCAGTCCTGACTCCATTTCTTCCACTTACACAAATCTTATAACATGTAATATATGCCATTTAGCAGGTTGCTTTTATCCAAAGCAACTTATTCATGCGTGTATACTTTCTTTACATTTGGGTGGTCGCGAGAATTGAACCCACTATCCTGGCGTTGCAAGAGCCATGCTCGACCAACTCAGCTACAGAGGACCACCATGTGAATAGTGGACCAGTGCACGCTTCAGGAAATAGTATAGATTATTGAGATGCTCAGCCAGCAGGGAGGTCCAACCCTCCAAGAGCCCAAACATAGACACATCTTTGGCCCAAACATTACCAGTCTAATGTACTGTACTGTACTCAAGTTTACTCTACTGATCTTGTTTTTCCCCATTTTAAACTGGTCTGGTCATGGTCTCGATACACTGGTCCTTGGTCTGTGTCTCAGAAAGTCTAGTCTTGTTCTGCGTCTTGATTAGGGATGTAGATTTCTGTCAATTTTCTGGCTTACTATCCGGCCCTCAGTCAACAAACGGTAAAAACAATTCCAAATAATAAAATTGTGTGACCAACAAAAAATACTATGCATGGATACAAGGAACAGACATTTTTCATTAATGAAAACATGCAACAATAAGCCTATCGTCTTAGTCAAAAGGCTATAGCCTATTATGGAACATGCAGCTTCTGTAATGAAGCAGCTAATAAAACATAATTTGCTAAAACAGTTTTAAACCTAATGCCTGCGGAGCTGAAAACACTGTTCTAAACAGCTCACCTAATGCCTGCGGAGCTGAAAACACTGTTCTAAACAGCTCACCTAATGCCAGCGGAGCTGAAAACACTGTTCTAAACAGCTCACCTAATGCCTGCGGAGCTGAAAACACTGTTCTAAACAGCTCACCTAATGCCAGCGGAGCTGAAAACACTGTTCTAAACAGCTCACCTAATGCCTGCGGAGCTGAAAACACTGTTCTAAACGGCTCACCTAATGCCAGTGGTTCCATATGTGACAGAGGTAAAATCTCAGTTAGTAGTAGAAAGAGGGTGAATCTGATAGCCGCAACTAGGATGGGTTGCTAATATGACTAGGATTGTGCCACTGGCATCTGGACAATGAAATAAAGTTGATATGAAAATCAATAGGACAGGAGAGAAATTCTGGTTAATGGCATGAGGAAGTCTTTTATAAAATAATTGCCTTCACATTTATATGGTTGAATTTTGGCAAGGCTACTTTGAAGCAAGGATAAACATTCCTCATTATATGAGGTAAAGTAAAACGTTCAGGTTTCAAACAACTATACTGCCTCAAGGTCACATTGTAAAGTGGTGGGTGACTCTGCTTACCATTGACTATAGCTTATGCACTCGAATGACGAATGGGAGTTGCGCTTTAATTCCAAGTTGAGATTGAGAAATAAAAATAGTAGCTTTTTTAATCGTGGCCATCAAAAAAGTTTTTAACACGCAATTGCATTTAGAATTATAATATTTTGCGCAATGACTGGGTTATAAAAAGCATGTTTCACTCCAGTACCAGCTTTTTGAGGAGCTGCTCTGACAGGTGATAGGCCATTCCGCTCCTCAAACTAGGCTGTGTATGCTGTGCGCGTGTGATAAGACGCATGACGACTAACGAAAATACAAAGTCGCCAATTAAATTCCACACAATTATGCAAATTAACCTATAAACCGATAAGCATGGTCAAATATATTTTTTCGGCGGCTAACGAATTTAATGGTTAACCATTAACATCCTTAGTCCATTCCCTCCAAGAGCGACTTAAATGGTCAGGCCCAACCTCACTCAACTTCATTGGCTCACTGCGGCCATGACGTTTAAGATATCAACTTAATTTATAATACATTTACAAATCTTGGTCTATAGATGTTTTACACCAAGTTTTGGAGAAATCGGTTTAGTGGTCTCTGAGGAGATGCTGTTAAAAATGTAAAACCTTTTGAAGTCAAATGTTGTTTGTAGCGCCACCATTTGTAGCGCCACCATTACACCACGTGTAACCAGATGTATTCGGCCACCAATTTACACCTCCCACCAAGTTTGTAGGTCTTACCATTTAAGAGCTATGGCTCTCCAAAAATAGGAAAAAAAATGTATAAATGTAATATTAATCATAGCAATTATAATAGGGTTCCATCCCTTTCAGGGCTTGGACCACTAATAATAGTACAAATAATTTGGTAGGTGCTTATATTTCTCCTATTTCACACACGTACATGTGTGATTTTTTTTTTTTTTTAGCATATTCCACACTAGAGGTCGACCGATTATGATTTTTCAACGCCGATACCGATTACATCATTAGGTTTGGCTCTTGGCTCTCCAAGATCGCATAGCAGTTCAGACGTCTTTTGTCCTCGTCTTGTCGTGTCCTGTGTATATATATATATATATATATATTTACAACTTTTTTCACATACATTTTATTTTTATTTTCCATCAACTCATCTTCAAAACACTCTCCTGCAACCCGCCTCACCAATTTATATTTATAAAAAAGTATTATTTACCTCAGATCTGTAATCCTCCAAGAAGCTAGCCAGAAACTAGCCAGAAGCTAGCCCAGAAGCTAATCCAGAAGCTAATCAGAAGCTAGTTAGCTTCTTTACTGGCAAATCGTTAGTATTCAGCTAACCACGGTTTGTAGTCATCGGCTATCCTTTGGCTCGAAAATCTATCGAAAATCTATCGCCAGTTTTGTACGGCGCAGCGCGGCTCGGAACGGAACATACCGGACCAATTTTTCTCTCCATGTCCCTGGATTTCGACTGCTCTCTGGACATTCATGCCCGGATCTCACAGCTAGCTAGCTGCTATCCGTGTGACAATCGGCTTTCGTCGATTCCGGAGCAAGCATCGGTTGTTCCGGTGCTAGCCAGCTCCGTCAATCACTCCTGAGTTCCATCGTTCACTCCTGGGCTGCGGTCACCTATCCGGACCCGTTTTGCTGCCTACGCGGAGCCCCACCGGGCCTTCACAACTGGACTGCCGACGTTATCTACCTGAAGGAGATCCGGCTGGCTCCTCCGTCGCGACGTTACCTGAACGCCCATCTGCGGCCCGCTAACCGTTAGCTGTCTTACCGGCTGCTATCTGAATAGACAATCGGACAATTGATTTATTTTTATTATTATTATGTTTTCTTCTCGGGCCTCTATAACTATATCTATTGTTCTTATTTTTGTTGTTGTTGTGTGATTTGGATTAATCCCCTCTACCACACGGAACCCCACTAATCTACTGACCGAACGCAAGAGGTGGCTAACAACAGACTCCATCCTATGCTAGCTTGCTACCGATGGCCTGGCTAGCTGTCTAAATCGCCGTGACCCTCAACCAACCTCTCCACTCACTGGACCCTTTTGATCACTCGACTAAGCATGCCTCTCCTTAATGTCAAAATGTCTTGTCCATTGCTGTTCTGGTTAGTGTTTATTGGCTTATTTCACTGTAGAGCCTCTAGTCCTGCTCTCACTATACCTTATCCAACCTATTAGTTCCACCACCCACACATGCAATGACATCTCCTGGTTTCAATGATGTTTCTAGAGACAATATCTCTCTCTTCATCACTCAATACCTAGGTTTACCAACACTGTATTCACATCCTACCTTACCTTTGTCTGTACATTATACCTTGATGCTATTTTATTGCCCCCAGAAACCTCCTTTTACTCTCTGTTCCAGACGTTCTAGACGACCAATTCTTATTGCTTTTAGCCGCACCCTTATTCTACTCCTCCTATGTTCCTCTGGCGATGTAGAGGTGAATCCAGGCCCTGCAGTGCCTAGCTCCACTCCTATTCCCCAGGCGCTCTCTTTTGACGACTTCTGTAACCGTAATAGCCTTGGTTTCATGCATGTTAACATTAGAAGCCTCCTCCCTAAGTTTGTTCTATTCACTGCTTTAGCACACTCTGCCAACCCGGATGTTCTAGCTGTGTCTGAATCCTGGCTTAGGAAGACCACCAAAAATTCAGACATTTTAATTCCAAACTACAACATTTTCAGACAAGATAGAACTGCCAAAGGGGGCGGTGTTGCAATCTACTGCAAAGATAGCCTGCAGAGTTCTGTCCTACTATCCAGGTCTGTACCCAAACAATTTGAACTTCTACTTTTAAAAATCCACCTCTCTAAAAACAAGTCTCTCACCGTTGCCGCCTGCTATAGACCACCCTCTGCCCCCAGCTGTGCTCTGGACACCATATGTGAACTGATTGCCCCCCATCTATCTTCAGAGCTCGTGCTGCTAGGCGACCTAAACTGGAACATGCTTAACACCCCAGCCATCCTACAATCTAAACTTGATGCCCTCAATCTCACACAAATTATCAATGAACCTACCAGGTACCTCCCCAAAGCCTTAAACACGGGCACCCTCATAGATATCATCCTAACCAACTTCCCCTCTAAATACACCTCTGCTGTCTTCAACCAAGATGTCAGTGATCACTGCCTCATTGCCTACATCCGTAATGGGTCAGCGGTCAAACGACCTCCTCTCATCACTGTAAAACGCTCCCTGAAACACTTCAGCGAGCAGGCCTTTCTAATCGACCTGGCCGGGGTATCCTGGAAGGATATTGACCTCATCCCGTCAGTAGAGGATGCCTGGATATTTTTTAAAAATGCCTTCCTAACCATCTTAAATAAACATGCCCCATTCAAGAAATTTAGAACCAGGAACAGATATAGCCCTTGGTTCTCCCCAGACCTGACTGCCCTTAACCAACACAAAAACATCCTATGGCGTTCTGCATTAGCATCGAACAGCCCCCGTGATATGCAGCTGTTCAGGGAAGCTAGAAACCATTATACACAGGCAGTTAGAAAAGCCAAGGCTAGCTTTTTCAAGCAAAAATTTGCTTCTTGCAACACTAACTCAAAAAAGTTCTGGGACACTGTAAAGTCCATGGAGAATAAGAACACCTCCTCCCAGCTGCCCACTGCACTGAAGATAGGAAACACTGTCACCACTGATAAATCCACCATAATTGAGAATTTCAATAAGCATTTTTCTACGGCTGGCCACGCTTTCCACCTGGCTACTCCTACCCCTGTCAACAGCACTGCACCCCCAACAGCAACTCGCCCAAGCCTTCCCCATTTCTCCTTCTCCCAAATCCATTCAGCTGATGTTCTGAAAGAGCTGCAAAATCTGGACCCCTACAAATCAGCCGGGCTAGACAATCTGGACCCTTTCTTTCTAAAATTATCTGCCGAAATTGTTGCCACCCCTATTACTAGCCTGTTCAACCTCTCTTTCGTGTCGTCTGAGATTCCCAAAGATTGGAAAGCAGCTGCGGTCATCCCCCTCTTCAAAGGGGGGGACACTCTTGACCCAAACTGCTACAGACCTATATCTATCCTACCATGCCTTTCTAAGGTCTTCGAAAGCCAAGTCAACAAACAGATTACCGACCATTTCGAATCTCACCATACCTTCTCTGCTATGCAATCTGGTTTCAGAGCTGGTCATGGGTGCACCTCAGCCACGCTCAAGGTCCTAAACGATATCTTAACCGCCATCGATAAGAAACATTACTGTGCAGCCGTATTCATTGATCTGGCCAAGGCTTTCGACTCTGTCAATCACCACATCCTCATCGGCAGACTCAACAGCCTTGGTTTCTCAAATGATTGCCTCGCCTGGTTCACCAACTACTTCTCTGATAGAGTTCAGTGTGTCAAATCGGAGGGTCTGTTGTCCGGACCTCTGGCTGTCTCTATGGGGGTGCCACAGGGTTCAATTCTTGGACCGACTCTTTTCTCTGTATACATCAATGAGGTCGCTCTTGCTGCTGGTGAGTCTCTGATCCACCTCTACGCAGACGACACCATTCTGTATACTTCCGGCCCTTCTTTGGACACTGTGTTAACAACCCTCCAGGCAAGCTTCAATGCCATACAACTCTCCTTCCGTGGCCTCCAATTGCTCTTAAATACAAGTAAAACTAAATGCATGCTCTTCAACCGATCGCTACCTGCACCTACCCGCCTGTCCAACATCACTACTCTGGACGGCTCTGACTTAGAAAACGTGGACAACTACAAATACTTAGGTGTCTGGTTAGACTGTAAACTCTCCTTCCAGACCCATATCAAACATCTCCAATCCAAAGTTAAATCTAGAATTGGCTTCCTATTTCGCAACAAAGCATCCTTCACTCATGCTGCCAAACATACCCTTGTAAAACTGACCATCCTACCAATCCTCGACTTTGGCGATGTCATTTACAAAATAGCCTCCAATACCCTACTCAACAAATTGGATGCAGTCTATCACAGTGCAATCCGTTTTGTCACCAAAGCCCCATATACTACCCACCATTGCGACCTGTACGCTCTCGTTGGCTGGCCCTCGCTTCATACTCGTCGCCAAACCCACTGGCTCCATGTCATCTACAAGACCCTGCTAGGTAAAGTCCCCCCTTATCTCAGCTCACTGGTCACCATAGCATCTCCCACCTGTAGCACACGCTCCAGCAGGTATATCTCTCTAGTCACCCCCAAAACCAATTCTTTCTTTGGCCGCCTCTCTTTCCAGTTCTCTGCTGCCAATGACTGGAACGAACTACAAAAATCTCTGAAACTGGAAACAGTTATCTCCCTCACTAGCTTTAAGCACCAACTGTCAGAGCAGCTCACAGATTACTGCACCTGTACATAGCCCACCTATAATTTAGCCCAAACAACTACCTCTTTCCCAACTGTATTTAATTTATTTATTTATTTTGATCCTTTGCACCCCATTATTTTTATTTCTACTTTGCACATTCTTCTGCAAAACTACCATTCCAGTGTTTTACTTGCTATATTGTATTTACCTTGCCACCATGGCCTTTTTTGCCTTTACCTCCCTTCTCACCTCATTTGCTCACATTGTATATAGACTTGTTTATACTGTATTATTGACTGTATGTTTGTTTTACTCCATGTGTAACTCAGTGTCGTTGTATCTGTCGAACTGCTTTGCTTTATCTTGGCCAGGTCGCAATTGTAAATGAGAACTTGTTCTCAACTTGCCTACCTGGTTAAATAAAGGTAAAATAAATTTTAAAAAAATTAAAAAACAATTGGAGGACCCAAAAAAAAGCAGATTAATCAACATTTTTTTTTTTTTTTTTTTTTTTTTTGTAATAATGACAATTACAACAATACTGAATGAACATTTATTTTAACTTAATATAATACATCAATCAAATCAATTTAGCCTCAAATAAATAATGAAACATGCTCAATTTGGTTTAATGCAAAAACAAAGTGTTGGAGAAGAAAGTAAAAGTGCAATATGTGCCATGTAAGAAAGCTAACGTTTAAGTTCCTTGCTCAGAACATGAGAACATATGAAAGCTGGTGGTTCCTTTTAACATGAGTCTTCGATATTCCCAGGTAAGAAGTTTTAGGTTGTAGTTATTATAGGAATTATAGGACTATTTCTCTCTATACCATTTGTATTTAATTAACCTTTGACTATTGGATGTTCTTATAGGCACTTTATTGCCTGTGTAACAGTATAGCTTCCGTCGCTCCTCCCTGGGCTCGAACCAGGAACACAACGACAACAGCCACCCTCGAAGCAGCGTTACCCATGCAGAGCAAGGGGAACAACCACTCCAAGTCTCAGAGCGAGTGACGTTTGAAACGCTATTAGCGGCACCCCGCTAACTAGCTAGCCATTTCACATCGGTTACACTAGCCTCATCTCGGGAGTTGATAGGCTTGAAGTCATAAACAGCGCAATGCTTGACGCACAACGAAGAGCTGCTGGCAAAACGCACAAAAGTGCTGTTTGAATGAATGCTTACGAGCCTGCTGCCGCCTACCACCGCTCAGTCAGATGCTTGTATGCTCAGTCAGATTATATGCAACACAGGACACGCTAGATAAAGTAGTAATATCATCAACCATGTGTAGTTAACTAGTGATTATGATTGATTGATTGTTTTTTATAAGATAAGTTTAATGCTAGCTAGCAACTTGACTTGGCTTACTGCATTCGCGTAACAGGCAGTCAGTCTCCTCGTGGAGTGCAACGAGAGGCAGGTGGTTATAGCGTTGGACTAGTTAACTGTAAGTTTGCAAGATTGGTTCCCTGAGCTGACATGGTGAAAGTCTGTCGTTCTGCCCCTGAACGAGGCAGTTAACCCACCATTCCTAGGCCGTCATTGAAAATAAGAATTTGTTCTTAACTGACTAAATCGGCCAAATCGGTGTCCAAAAATACCGATTTCCGATTGTGATGAAAACTTGAAATCGGCCCTAATTAATCAGCCATTCCGATTAATCTGTTGACCTCTAGTTCAGGACCACGAATGTCTTGTTGAGTTAGTGTTAAGGGTGTTGTGTTGCTGTGTCCCCCCCCCTCCAGGAAGCCTTCAGACTCCTCTACTGTACATACATGAAAGATGGCTTCCTCAGTCTGTGGAGGGGCAACTCTGCCACCATGGTGCGGGTTATCCCCTACGCTGCCATCCAGTTCTGCTCCCACGACCAGTACAAGAGAATCCTGGGGGGATACTATGGCTTCCAGGGAAAGTGAGTAAAATACCCCTCAGTAAAAATATTTGAGAATACACATATGTATCATGGCGCCGGAGAAGATGGCTCATGTTTTACGTGCCCCTAACAGAATGTGTTTTTTTTTTTATTCATTTATTTGCGTTGTTTGTAACTTCTTTTTGAACTTATTCTGTACATAATGTTGCTGCTACCATCTCTAATGACTGCAAATAACTTCTGGACATCAGAACAGCGATTACTCACCACGAACTGGCAGAAGCTTTTTTTTTCTTTAACAAGCCCGAAGTGAAGGACATGCTGCTTTCCCGGGAACAGGCCCAAATCCCCGTTATTTGCGAGAAGTCAGAGAAAAAGAGGACGGAGGTCAGGCTGCCTTCTGAGAATTCGTAGGCAATCGAATAAACCCCCACTGCCTTCCATTCTTCTAGCTAACATGCAATCATTGAAAAATAAAATTGATGACCTAGGAGGAAGATTAAACTACCAACGGGACATTAAACGACAACATTATCAACATACAGCTGTCTGGTTATACACTGTATGGCAGGATAGAACAGCGGCGTCTGGTACAAGGGGGTGCGGACTATGTGTATTTGTAAACAACAGCTGGTGCATAATATCTAAGGAGGTCTTGAGGTTTTGCTCACCTGAGGTAGAGTATCTCATGATAAGCTGTAGACCACACAATCTACCTAGAGTTTATCTGTATTTTTTGTAGCTGTTTACATACCACCACAGACCGATGCTGGCACTAAGACCACACTCAATGAGCTCTATTCCGCCATAAGCAAACAGGAAAACGCTCATCCAGAAGCGGCGCTGCTATTGGCCGGGGAATTAAATGCAGGGAAATTTAAATCCATCTTACCAAATTTCTATCAGCATGTTAAATGTGTGGAGGAAAAACTCTAGACCACCTTTACTCCACACACAGAGATGTGTACAAAGCTCTCCCTCACCCTCCATTTGGCAAATCTAACCATAATTATATCCTCCTGATTCCTGCTTACAAGCAAAAATTAAACCAGGAAGCACCAGTGACTCGGTCAAAAAAAAAAGTGGTCAGATGAAGCCGATGCTAAGCTACAGGACTGTTTTGCTATCACAGACTGGAATATGTTCTGGGATTCTTCCGATGGCATTGAGGAGTACACCACATCAGTCACTGGCTTCATCAATAAGTGCATCGATGACGTCGCCCCCACAGTGACTGTACGTATATATCCCAACCAGAAGCCATGGATTGTAGGCAACATCCGCACTGAGCTAAAGGCTAGAGCTGGGACTCTAACCCGGAAACTTATAAGAAATCCCGCTATGCCCTCTGACGAACCATCAAACAGGCAAAGCGTCAATACATGACTGAGATTGAATTGTATTACATCGGCTCTGGCGGTCCTTAGATGTGGCAGGGCTTGCAAACCATTACAGACTACAAAGGGAAGCACAGCCGAGAGCTGCCCAGTGACATGAGCCTACCAGACGAGCTAAACTACTTCTATGCTTGCTTCGAGGCAAATAACACTAAAACATGCATGAGAGCACCAGCTGTTCTGGACGACTGTGTGATAACACTCTCCGCAGCCGATGTGAGTAAGACCTTTAAACAGGTCAACATTTACAAGGCCGCAGTGCCAGATTTAATTACCAGGACGTGTACTGCGGGCATGCGCTGACCAACTGGCAAGTGTCTTCACTGACCTCTCCCTGTCCGAGTCTGTAATACCAACATGTTTCAAGCAGACCACCATGGTCCCTGTGCCCATGAACACTAAGGTAACCTGCCTAAATGACTACCAACCCGTAGCACTCACGTCTGTAAACATGAAGTGCTTTGAAAGGCTGGTCATGGCTCACATCAACACCATTGTCCCAGAAACCCTAGACCCACTCGAATTTGCACACCGCCCTAAAAGATCCACAGCTATTTAGAACAGAGATGATGCAATCTCTATTGCACTCCACACTGCCTTTTCCCACCAGGACAAAAGGAACACCTATGTGAGAATGCTATTCATTGACTACAGCTCATCGTTCAACACCATAGTGCTCTCAAAGCTCATCAATATGCTAAAGACCCTGAGACTAAACATCTCCCTCTGCAACTGGATCCTGGACTTCCTGATGGGCTGCCCCCAGGTGGTAAGGAAAGGTAACAACACATCCGCCACGCTTATCCTCAACCAAGGACCCCTCGGGGGTGCGTGCTCAGTCCCCTCCTGTACTCCCTGTTTACTCATGACTGCACTGCCAGGCACGATTCCAACACCATCATTAAGTTTGCCGATGACACAACAGTGGTAGGCCTGATCACCGACAACAACGAGACAGCCTATAGGGAGGAGGTCAGAGACCTGGTCGTGTGGTGCCAGGACAACATCTCCCTCAATGTGATCAAGACAAAGGAGATGATTGTAGACTACAGGAAAAGGAGGACCGAGCACCCCCCCATTCTCATTGTCGGGGCTTTAGGGGAGCAGGTTGAGAGCTTCAAGTTCCTTGGTGTCCACATCACCAACAAACTAACATGGTCCAAGCACACCAAAACAGTTGTGAAGAAGGCACAACAAAACCTATTCCCCCTTAGGAGACTGAAAAGATTTGGCATGGGTCCTCAGATCCTCAAAAGGTTCTACAGCTGCACCATCGAGAGCATCCTGACTGGCTGCATCACTGCCTGGTATGGCAACTGCTCGGCCTCAGACCGCAATGCACTACAGAGGGTAGTGCGAACGGCCCAGTACATCACGGGACCAAGCTTCCTGCCATCCAGGACCTCTATACCAGGCGGTTTCAGAGGAACGCCAGTGACTCCAGCTACCCTAGTCATAGACTGTTCTTTCTGCTACCACACGGCAAGCGGTACCGGAGCGCCAAGGCTAGGTCCAAGAGGCTTCTAAACAGCCTCTACCCCCAAGCCATAAGACTCTTGAACATCTAATCAAAATGGCTACCCAGACTATTTGTATTGCCCCCCAACCCTTCTTTAAGCCGCTGCTATTCTGTTATTGTCTATGCATAGTCACTAACTCTTCCTACATGTTCATATTACCTCAATTACCTCGACTAACTGGTGCCCCTGCACATTGACTCTGTACCGGTACCCCCTGTATATAGTCTCACTATTGTTATTTTACTGCTGCTCTTTTTAATTACTTGTTCCTTTTATTTCTTAATTTTTAAACTATATTGTTGGTTAGGTTGTAAGTAAGCATTTCACTGTAAGGCCTACACCTCTTGTATTCGGCGCATGTGACTAATACAATTTGATTTGATTTGTTAATGTAGCACCATTCTGAACTCTGGTGGTCATCATCAGCCTCCAAGGCAACCCTTCAGTGATCTTTCTTGAACAGAACAAACCATTTTCTCTAGTGTGAAAAAAAAAAATCATAATAATACAATGATATCCGTTGTGGAAACCATAGCTGCACTCTAATGTAATTTGATCTGTCTGTTTCAGAGCCCTTACTCCTTTTCCACGTTTCCTGGCAGGGTCGTTGGCTGGCACCACAGCTGCCATGCTCACCTACCCCCTGGACATGGTGCGGGCCAGGATGGCAGTGACACCCAGACAAATGTAGGGCTCTCCAATAACACCCATAAATGTCCATCTTTGAATGTATAAACATACCTGCACACGGGGCTCTAAAGTGCGACAAAAAATGCAGCCAAATATTTTGCTGTGTGACCAGGAGTTTTATTTTGGGAGCACTGTGTGACTATGAACAAAATCTCCCATAATTGTTGTTTCCAAGTGCCTTAAAGAAACAAGCGAGTGCAGATGTGTTAGCGTCATGGTTGTACCATTACTACATTAAATCAGCTGGCTTCCTTCTAACCCAACTAAGATCTGACCTATATTACCGCCTCAACATTTGTATATTTCTATAGTGGATTGCATTGACCACATTTTACATTCACAAACCATTTCGTGGGCCATTCTAAAACTACTCAAAACCACACCGTTTCTAAGCCCAAAGGCGCAAAATCATGAAACTCCGGGAACACTTGCGAAACAGACCAAGCAGACTAGGCCAAGGTTTGGGAAGTCAATGAGAAAAGTGAAAAATTCATCCATAGTTGTTAATTTTCTCAGTCTAAAGACACAATCTAGACTCTAGCGAATGTCTTAAGTAGTTAAACATGTTACTCCTCCAACCGTGTGAAAGTGATTTTCTCAAGAAATGACTTTATATTGAGGAGTGCCTTTGATTTGACAGCCTGAACAGTTTGGCCTGATACGGAAGTTAGACCCGCTGACGTGTTTCTACCCATGAGTTTTAGCTAGCCAACTTCGCCATGACATCGCCTACAAGTGTGATCTGGGATTTATATTGAAGAAGCAGTTTCTGCCTATCTTCATACTGTACTGTCTTTGTCCAAACATTTGAAAAATGTAGAAACGGATAGATTCTTCAGGAGATCAATGATCGTCAATACAAACCTTACGTTTTTTTAAGAGACTGTGTACAATTTAATGTAATGAATCTCAATAGGAAAATAGTGATTTATACACAATGTAGAAACCTACTATTCCACAAATGACTTTGTCATTTCAATGACAGGTATTCATATTATTTATTTTAGCTTTTATAATAAACTAAACAAAGGTTAACAGACCGATGCGATCCATGGTTTACTCATGAGTTGTCTGAAAAATGACAGGAAAGAAATGTAGCTTGGGTTAAGGTCAGATGACTGATTCTACTTCTGATTGGCAGTCCTTCAGACATTGGAGAAATGGATGTCTATCCCTGTTTAAAATAACAAAATCAACATGCTTCTTGAATTGTGTATCTGAGAGTGGTGGTAATCTAGCCAATTTCTGGAAAGTGGTCAAATCTTTAAAACAAAACTCCACCCCCTCATTTTCCCCAGCAGGTTTTGACAGCCTCTGCACCCAATCTAGACTAAATAGAAATGTGTGACGCTTTTAATAAGCATTTTGCCTCAGCTTGGCCACCTGTTTGAAAGGATCATCTCTGAAAATCTAATGACCTCAAAACAGATTGTAGAGAATGATGCATTAACAGACTAATATACTTTATTTTTTATTTCAACCCTTTGATGTCTATGATGTACGAATGATGATGTACAGTTGAAGTCAGAAGTTTACATACACCTTAGCCAAATACATTTAAACTCAGTTTCACAATTTCTGACATTTAATCCTAGTAACAATTCCCTGTTCTAGGTCAGTTAGGATCACCACTTTATTTTAATAATGTGAAATGTCAGAATAATAGTAGAGAGAATGATTTAGTTCAGCTTTTATTTATTTCATCACATTCCCAGTGTGTCATACGTTTACATACACTCAATTAGTATTTGGTAGCATTGCCTTTAAATTGTTTAACTTGGGTCAAACGTTTCAGGTAGCCTTCCACAAGCTTCCCACAACAAGTGGGGTGAATTTTGGCCCATTCCTCTTGACAGAGCTGGTGTAACTGAGTCAGGTTTGTAGACCTCCTTGATCGCACATGTTTTTTCAGTTCTGCCCACAGATGTTCTATAGGATTGAGGTCAGGGTTTTGTGATGGCCACTCCAATACCTTGACTTTGTTGTCCTTAAGCTATTTTGCCACAACTTTGGAAGTATGCTTGGGGTCATTGTCCATTTGGAAGACCCATTTGCGACCAAGCTTTAACTTCCTGACTGATGTTTTGAGATGCTGCTTCAATATATCCACATAATTTTCCATCCTCATGAAGCCATCTATTTTGTGAAGTGCACCATCCCTCCTGCAGCAAAGCACCCCCACAAAATGATGCTGCCACCTCCGTGCTTCACGGTTGGGATGGTGTTCTTCGGCTTGCAAGCTGATTTCTTTTGATTTTCCCATGATGTCAAGCAAAGAGGCACTGAGTTTGAAGGTAGGCCTTGAAATACATCCACAGGTCCACCTCCAATTCACTCACATGATGTCAATTAGCCTATCAGAAGCTTCTAAAGCCATGACATCATTTTCTGGAATTTTCCAAGCTGTTTAAAGGCACAGTGAACTTAGTGTATGTAAACTTCTGACCCACTGGAATTGTGATACAGTGAATTATAAGTGAAATAATCTGTCTGTAAACAATTGTTGGTAAAATTACGTGTCATGCACAAAGTAGATGTCCTAACTGACTTACCAAAACTATAGTTTATTAACATGAAATTTGTGGAGTTTTAATGACTCCAACCTAAGTGTATGTAATCTTCCGACTTCAACTGTACATCTATGATGTACTAATAAAAATTAAACATAGGGCCTGATTCACTTCAAATCTAATTTTATTGTTCACATACACATATTTAGCAGATGTTATTGTGGCTGTAGTGAAATGCTTGTGTTCCTAGCTCCAACAGTGCAGTAATATCTAACAATACACAACCATACACACACATCTAAAAAGTAAAATAATAAGAAATATAGCAATATTAGGACGAGTAATGTCAGACTCCAGAGTATAAATACTGTGTGTGTATGTATATACAGTACTAGTCAAAAGTTTGGACACAGCTACTCATTCAAGGGGTTTTTATTTATTTTTACAATTTTCTACATTGTAGAATAATAGTGAAGACATAAACTATGATATAACATGTAGTAACCAAAAAAGTGTTAAACAAATCAAAATATATTTTAGATTCTTCGAAGTAGCCGCCTTTGACAGCTTTGCACACTATTGGTATTCTCTCAACCAGCTTCACGAGGAATGCTTTTCCAACAGTCTTGAAGGAGTTCCCACAAATGCTGAGCACTTGTTGGCTTCTTTTCCTTCACTCTGCGGTCCAACTCATCCCAAACCATCTCAATTGGGTGGAGGTCGGGTGATTGTGGAGGACAGGTCACAATGTTTAAAAACATACAGATGAGCTAGTTAAAAAGCTGAGATTTATAGGGGGCTTTAAAAAAAAAAAATTGGGATCTTGCCTCTCCCTAAATAGCAGGAAGCAGATTGTACAGTCAGTTCTTGATTTTGGTGACACCGTTTACCAGATTGCAACAGCCACTACTCTTAAACCTTTGGATGCTGTCTACCATAGCACCATTAGTTTTATCACTGGTGACAGTTTGAATACTCACCACGGCGCCCTGTAACAAAAGGTTAGCTCGTCCCCATTAAAGTGCCGCAGATCAATTCATTGCTCCCTTTCTGTTTCCAAAGCCCTACTACACAAGCTTCCAACTTACCTAACTTCATTGCTAAAGAATGAGCTACCAAACCCGCTTGACCAATTTAAGTCAATCTTCCTTTAGTTTCAGTGCCCTTCATTGTTCGAATAACCTGCAAAATTCCTTGTATCTTGAGTGCCTTTTGCTGCTAGGGCAGTTTAGGACTCTGGTGTTAAAGGAATTCATTGAGGATTGCACTTGTTTCAATTTTTTTGTAATGGTATAAGTGTAGTATTGTACCTTTTTTGTAGTTTTTTTCTTCTGTTCATTTTATTGATTGTGAAAATGTTTGTACTCAGGGCACCATTGTGAATGAAACCCTGGTCTCAATTGGGCTCCCCTGTGTAAAAGTAAAAACAAAACAAGTGCTTCAAAAGTAACTAGACTTCATATAGGCCCAATAAAGGCTGTATCTCAATACATTTTTTTAAAAATCTTATTTTCTGGCGCTCCTAACTTTTATGTGGTGCTCCTAACTTTAAGTTGGGTGCACCATTGCTACCAATGAAAAATGTTAATTTCGAGCCCTGCCTGAACGTGGTTCCCCCTTTCCCCACTTATTGAAAGTTTAACAGGTATATAGGGTAATATAGGTCATGTTTTTATCCTTGGTTAATATCCTACTCTTCTCTTTCTTCCCTACAGGTACAGCAACATTATGCACGTGTTTGTGCGCATTACGCAGGAGGAGGGCATTAAGACCCTGTACAGAGGCTTCTGCCCGACCATCCTGGGAGTGATCCCATACTCAGGAATCACCTTCTTCACATATGAGACCCTCAAGAAACTGCATGCAGGTACAGCCTCCTTTTTCTTTTACAACTGTCTTAATTTAATGATTAGCTTT
Organism: Oncorhynchus mykiss; assembly: GCF_013265735.2. NCBI lineage: Eukaryota > Metazoa > Chordata > Actinopteri > Salmoniformes > Salmonidae > Oncorhynchus > Oncorhynchus mykiss. The sequence goes on along the minus strand of NC_048569.1, from coordinate 61,766,021 downwards.
TTGATTAAGGGCTTAATTGGATCTCTCTTTCTCTCCTTATCCCATTCCTTTCTTCAGAGAGGACTAGGCGGTCCCAGCCGTACTCCTACGAGCGCTTGGCATTTGGCGCGTGTGCTGGCCTACTCGGCCAGTCGGCCTCCTACCCGCTGGACGTGGTTCGCCGACGCATGCAGACGGCCGGGGTGACGGGCCAACAGTACGGCAGCGTCCTGAACACCATGAAAGCGATCGTGGTGCAGGAGGGTGTGGTGCGTGGACTCTACAAGGGCCTCAGTATGAACTGGATCAAAGGGCCTATCGCTGTGGGGGTCAGCTTCACCACCTTTGACCTCATGCACAACCTCCTGCACAAGATGCACCAGTTGGGATACTTCACACACTGAGCCAGCAGAGGGAGCCAGAGGAAAGGTTCACTGTTGAGACTAGAGTTGTCGTCCGTCGGTCACAGACACAATATGGATCCTCTAAGTCAGATAGGGATTGAAAGGGGAGAGTGGATACTGGACAGACAGGAGGAGACAGAAGCTGTCCATTTATTTAAGCGCACATCCTCTGACACACATTAAGCACGCACAGCCAGACCCCCCACTCTTGCTGTTGATGGATGGGATGTCTGTACTAAGGCTACAATAAGTGTCATCAAGCAGGGTAGATGTTTGATGAGTTTGCAATATGAGAGGTATGAGAATGTGAATGATTTTACATTTCCAGTCCTGATATTTGTTTGAGATTGTGGTATTATCTCTGGTAAGGGCACTTAATGGGGCTGGAGATTATCAGAGGCGAAGAACTTTACAATCGGTTCATTTTAGTATGGAATTTTATCAACTATGCTCACAATGTTTTCTGTTGCTTTAAACTGAAGATTCACTTATATTTTCAACCATGCATTGCTGCTTTTTCTTCTTGATTATTTCCGGGCTTGTTGCAGCTGTAATCCGCTGCTCTGCTCACTTCTGCATTTAGCATCAACGTCTCATGGAAGAGTCACCTAGTGGGCCTTGCTGCCAGAAAATAGTTGGTAGTTGGGGATGTAGTCTTATTCCAAAGAGCTTGTTTCTGTTTTGTGACGGTTAAAAATGTCAATTTTATGACGTGCCAAGATGGAATGTACTGTCAGGAAAATTATTGGCACCCTTGATAAAGATGAGCAAATACTGTATAACAAGTACTGAGCTATAATGTATGCTCAAAAATGAGAAAATTCTATTTTATACTAATACAGTTGCTCAGAGAAAGAGATTTTGTTTATCAAGTAATATTTTTTTCTCCAAAAAAGAGAGGTCAAAATTATTGCCACACTTGTTTTCAATACCTCTCCTTGCGAGGATAACGACACTGAGCCTTTTTCTATAATGTTTGATGAGATTGGAGAACACATTGGGAGGGAAATTGGACCATTCCTCCATACAGAGGAGTGTGGTTCAAGTCTAGAAACTGATGGCCATTGCAAAATGTTGATTTGTGTGGTCAATTAACTGGTGTGCGTGGCCAAAGAGCTCAATTGTCATGTCATCTAACAAATGGAGATTGCTAAACGGCATTGGCAGTTGGTTTGGAACCTTTGCTATGGTCAGATGACACTACAATAAAGCCCTAGGCTTCCACAGAATGATGCATATGAAGAGAAAAAAACACCTACTGTTCCATATGGTGGTGGATCTTTGATGTTATTGGGGCTAATTTGCTTCCACTGGTTCTGGGGCCCTTGTTAAGGTCAACGGCAGCATGAACTTCACCCAGTACAAGGACATTTTAGCCCAAAACCTGATTGCCTCTTCTAGGATGCTGAAACTTGGCCACAAGTGGATCTTCCAGCAAGATGATAACCCCAAGCACACATCAAAATCCACAAAGTAATGGCTAATTGACCACAAAAATCAACATCAGTCTCCGGACTGGTTTAAATTGAAGAGGGCAGATGAAGGATATCGAGGATCTGGAAGGATTCTGAATGGAGGAATAGTCTGAGATCCCTCCCAATGTGTCAATCTCATAAAACATTTTAGAGAAAGGCCCTGTGGCATTCTCCTCGCAAGGTGACTTTTTAAAACTAGTGATCATTTATATCCATTGTTTAAAAAAAGTTTTTTTGTATTGTTATATTTTGTTTATCTGAGCAATTGCATTGGTATAACATTTTTTAATGTTTTATTCTCCATTGGACCTGACCGTCGGTGTGCAATAATGCCCTCACGTTGATGAGACAGAGATGGTGATATCATAAATAGTTTATTTTTATTAACAACATGCCTGCAGTCCCTCACACACTGAATGCCATCCTCCATTTAAACAAACTGAAGCGTTTCAGGCAGGAGGCCACAGGTGTGTGCAATCAGCGTATTAGCAAGGCTCGCAAGCAGTCAGCTGACAATAAAGGGACATGTCACTCATTTGAACGTTCAAACCAACAGTTAAAGGTTGTGCTGATGAAATAAAGATGAGTTTATTGGATTTGCACGTTATAATGGATTGACAATTTAGCTAGGATCCTAGATATATAAATACATTCATTCATTTTACAGTGAAGGCTACTCCTTCACAGTCAGTAATCATTTCAGCCTGACTGCGCAGTTTCACTATCTGGTGTCTATAAATATAGATTTGTAGTGTCTAACCGGAATCTAATGGATATCATCCATATTTTCCCACTAGATGTTGCCTAAGGCATAAATATATAATCAGTATATTTCTAATATTAAGGTAGTCTTTCTATTATCTGTAGTCTTATTGTGAAGGAAATCCAGTTTGTCATAAATCTGTTTCTATGTTTATTGATACTTTACACAAGAATTTCTCTACACCCGCAATAACATCTGCTAAATATGTGTATGTGACCAATAAAATTGGATTTGTTTGACTTGATATTGATGTCTTGAATATATTAAAATACTAAAGAACTTACTTCTCGAGATCAGTGTATATGTGAAATAACCATTGATCAACACAAATTATGCTAAAAACACATCCTGTATTAATTACTAAACTTGACATCTAATTGCAATATTTTTCATGAATGATTCATTCATAGCAATGTTTCCCAACCCTGGTCCACGAGTACCCCCAACAGTACACAGTTTCGTTGTAGACTACAAAGGGACAGACGACAAAGGGAAGATTACCAAGATGTGTACTGCGGGCATGCGCTGACCAACTGGAAAGTGTCTTCACTGACATTTTCAACCTCTCCCTGTCCGAGTCTGTAATACCAACATGTTTTAAGCAGACCACCATGGTCCCTGTGCCCAAGAACACTAAGCAAACCTGCCTAAATGACTACCGAACCGTAGCACTCACGTTTGTAGCCATGAAGTGCTTTGAAAGGCTGGTCCTGGTTCACATCAACACCATTATCCCAGAAACCCTAGACCCACTCCGATTTGCATACTGCCCTAACAGATCCAAAGATGATGCAATCTCTATTGCGTTCAATACTGCCCTTTCCCACCTGTGAGAATGCTGTTCATTGACTACAGCTCAGCGTTCAACACCATAGTGCTCTCAAAGCTCATCATAAAGCTAAGGACCCTGGGACTAAACATATCCCTCTGCAACTGGATCTTGGACTTCCTGGCGGGCCACCCCCAGGTGGTAAGGGTAGGTAACAACACATCCGGCACACTGATCCTCAACACAGGGGCCCCTCATGGGTGAGTGCTCAGTCCCCTCCTGTACTCCCTGTTCACTCATAACTGTACTGCCAGGCACGATTCCAACACCATCATTAAGTTTGCCGATGATACAACAGTGGTAGTAGGCCTGATCACCGACAACAACGAGACAGCCTATAGGGAGGAGGTCAGAGATCTGGCGGTGTGGTGCCAGGACAACAACCTCTCCCTCAACATGATCAAGACAAAGGAGATGATTGTGGACTACAGGAAAAGGAGGACAGAGCACACACCCATTCTCATCGACAGGGCTGTAGTGGAGCAGGTTGAGAGCTTCAAGTTCCTTGTTGTCCACATCACCAACAAACTAACATGGTCCAAGAACACCATGACAGTTGTGAAGAGGGCACAACAAAACCTATTCCCCTTCAGGAAACTGAAAAGATTTGGCATGGGTCCTCAGATCCTCAAAAGGTTCTACAGCTGCACCTTCGAGAGGTTGCATCACTGCCTGGTACGGCAACTGCTCGGCCTCTGACCGCAAAGGCACTACAGAGGGTACGTACAGCCCAGTACATCCCTGGGGCCAAGCTTCCTGCCATCCGGGACCTCTATACCAGGATGTGCCAGAGGAAGGCCCTGAAAATGGTCAAAGACTCCAGCCACCCTAGTCATAGACTGTTCTCTCTGCTGCCGCACGGCAAGCGGTACCGGAGTGCCAAGTCTAGGTCCAAGAGGCTTAGCTTCTACCCCCAAGCCATAAGACTCCTGAACATCTAATCAAATGGATACCCAGACTATTTGCATTGCCCCCACACCCCCTCTTTTACGCCACTGCTACTCTCTATGCATCTACCTACATATACATATTACCTCAAGTACAACTAATCGGTGCCCCTGCACATTGACTCTGTACCGGTACCCCCTGTTTATAGTCTCGCTATTGTTATTTTACTGCTGCTCTTTAATTACTTGTTCCTTTTATTTCGTATTCTTATTGTAACGAAACAGGCAAGGAGCAGGTCTCGAACCCTCGTCCTTCTAGCCCGAGGTCCGGCGCGCGATCGACTGTGCCGCAAAAGCAGAGTCCGGGCTTATAAAGTCAGGGTCTTTACACAACTTCCTCCTTTCAAAGAGCGCGTCCTCGCGCTAGCTTGCGACTCTACGTCTTACAGGAACGCGCTCACCGGCCAAGCACACGCACTGTCGTGGATGCAAGGTCCGATCACTTCTGACACGACCCAGGGTCGTTACAATATTATTTACCTGCATTGTTGGTTAGAGGCTTGTAAGTAAGCACTGTAAGGTCTACTACACCTGTTGTATTCGGCACGTTTGACTAATAAAACTTGATTTGATTTAATCACAACCGTGCATGAAATATACGTATTTTCGTAACACAAAACAATATCTCCATTTGTCCACAAGGTGGAGCCAAGTGTTCAGCAAACTGAAAGCTGTGGCTGAAACGGCACACGGCATGTGCAGAACACCGATACATTTTATTATCTGATAGACTGGAAGTCAAGTCATAATTTGTTGACCTGAAATAACTGTCCAAATGGAAAAGAATATTAAAGTAATTGTAGTTTTTCATTAGCAAATCATTAGAAAGTACCATTGTTCGTTATATGTTGACTTGACCTCTGATTGTGGCATTGGAGCCATAGGCAGTAGGTTGATGTAAAGTATCACTAGATGGCAGTAGTTAGTTAGTTCAGTCTCTGATCACAACCTGCCTGCCTGCCCTGAGTTTGACCTTCACACTGGTCACTGTGGGGTTTTAGTAGGATCATTGTTATTACTCAAATTAGACCTTTATACACGTTTCTACACCCACCAGTGTGCAGTGCAAATATTTTTTTATTTTTTGTTGTAAAATTGTATTTTCTAACAATATAAAACATACATAAACAAAAGACTATAAACAGACTCAAACATCAATGACATCACACCTGCTCAGACCCACCTGTTCCTACCCCAACAATACACATCACGTATGTCTCGCAACCACACTCCCACTCATCCTTCATCACCTGGACCTTTCCAGTGCTTGTAACACAATGCCATATGGCCTCAAATTACGCTATTATGTTTCTCTCTGTAGCCCAAATTTGTTCAATATTTAAATAATAGTGCATTTGATTCATCCACTGTCTCAACGATGAAGAATCAATTGAGTTACAGTTTTTACCTCAAAGTTTTTTTTCAAAATGATTGATGAGAAAAGTATGGTCCAGTCCATTGGGTATGGTCCAGTTACACCCTCATATGCCACGTCTTGAAATATGCAAATATATGGAATAAAAGTAAACTTACAATGCAAAACTGCAGTGCAGTAAAAAAAAAAAAAAAGATACTGTTTGGTTATTCTACATATTGAGAGATTGGGACTATGAGGTTCTATAAAGAATTTTTGGCAACATTTAGTTATTGACACAGACTTTTTCTGTTCAATGTTCTTTACCTTTATAGTACTCTAAATACCCCCAATTCATGTTGATAAGTTCAAAAGAACACAAGATAAAGAAAATTGCTGACACCTTTCAAACTGATGAGGGTTCTGTACTTTAAAGCCAATTGTCTGAGAATCATCTTTTTGCAGATAGAACCTTATAGTCCCAAGCTCTTGATATCACTATGGCAATGGACCACAGTGGCTGAATAAATATCATGAAAATATCTTACACGTCTTCAAAAGATACATTCTATTTTTTATTTTTTAGAACATCGTAATTGGGCTCAAACCCATTCCAGTCTTTGTAGTTACACAGAAAAACTGCAGTTCAGCCGAGTCATGCATCATTTCATAGAGACTTTCAACCTTGAGTTCTTTCTTTGATATAAATGTTTTTATTCCCTAAAGCTTTATACCAAAGCTTAGCAATTATAAGTCAACCTGTGAGGTGTCACGATGTCAGAGCTGAACTGAACTGACGCTGCACTTAAGGGCATACCTGCCTCACAAGCACAGATAACCATTGCAGATATCTCAATTCATTTTAGAAATAGATTTTTTTAAACTACATTTAAAACAACAATTGTAGTAGTCCCTTAAATTACCAGGCAAATTCCAGCCCAAAAAAGTATACCTTCACCTTCTGCGTTATCTCGGAATCTTTTATTCAGCAAATGCATTTGCTTCAGTGTGCTTTGGCCACGGGTTTCAAAAGATGAGAGGAGTGGTATTGCCTCAGTCGGTCCACTAAATGGACTGCGCATGTGCTGTGATCCTCAAAGTATGGTTGAGATGATACTGTGGCCAATGTGGAGCGATGGCGCCACCTCACCCCCTCCAGTCAATGATATACACCAGTGGGTGTAAGCCTGGGTGTCTGCTGCAGCCTGACAGACTGACTGACCGACCGCTTGGCTGGAGAGAGGACTCTGTCTCTATCCCTCCCTGCCTCTCTGCATTCCTACCTCTCTGCCTCCCTACCTCTCTGCCTCCCTGCCTCCCTCCTTCTGCCCTTGACCTTGACTGTGAATTCTGGGATACCTTGCCACCCTGCAGTGAGCAGCCACCCTGGTATCGCCACAATCTAAACAACAGAACCAGGCAATAAAATGGGCGGAGGGGGCCTGGGATTGTGAGAGTGGGGCGGGGACAGGGATGCTTGGTGGAGGCGCGGTTGCCATAGGTACCTGTAACTGTGCCAGAAAATAGACCGCCAAATTTGTATTTATTCAAATCATGCATGAATCATTTGCTATCCAGCCCTGGAACGCAGGCAGCAAACAATGACGGTTCACACATCCGCACCCCGATTCCCTCTCCCTTCATATCCCATGGCTGTGTGGGAGAGGTGAGGAGGTTATACTGGGAGGTATGCAGGAATAAAAGCTGCTTGGAAATGCATCTGATTTGAATGTGTCAAGACAGAGGAAACATGTCTGGTTAATATCGTTTCCCACCGAATAATACAACGGCTGTGGGTGCCTTTCCGGATGAGGGTGCATTGGGTCCACTGCGCTCCCTTGAAAATGCAGTCGTATTTTGACACATGCTACATTACCAGGTATAGACATGTAGGGATACAATGCAAAATGGAGCAATGTGAAACAGCGTCTTGTTAACTTTGAGTCTATACCCAGAACGTAGAGCCTTAGTAGAGAGGTCGAATATGGCTGCCCATCAGTGGAGACAGACAACCCTGTGGCACTGTAAAGGCATGCTGGGTAAAATCCTGTGCAGTCACTTTGATAGCCAGCCACTGTCAGGTTCAAAAGCAACGGCCACTCCTACAGTAGCTTTCATACATTCCACCGCATTAATAAACGCGTCGAAAAATGTTATGGGGAACATAAATAGCCTTGTAAAGGAAGCCAGGAAAAACCTCTTAAACATCAAGAAGGACAGTGAGAAAAAAATATCAAATCAAAATGCACAAGACAATAAAGTCTCAGTCAAGAATGTGGGATAAATCCCTTCATTCATACAGGCGATATTCTCAAGTGCTATAAGATGTCGCCTCCCCCACCTCAGCCCCAGCCCACTCTCCCTACCTCAGTCTTGTTAATTCTATAAGATACAGCATATTGCCACTTATCGGCTGGCAGCGTTGTAAAAGCACTGAGGTCACTGCATTACGGAGCTGCTGGGCTCAATACTTCCATTAGAGGGAGTGTTCAGGCTGCACTGGGCTTCACTCAATCAAATACAGCCTCCATACTGCTGTTCCAAGTGCAGGGGAGGGGTCACGCTCACAAATGGAAACTCCCTCACTGGTCTAGAACTAAGCACACATAAATCTAGTTATATACCCCCACTCACTCTCTACATTTTTATTTCTCTCTCTCTCTTTCTCTCCCTTTTTCTCTCATCTCCCTCTGTCACGCGCACATGCACACACACGCAAACACACGCAAACGCAAACACACACACTTCAATAGGGCTCCTATTCCAAATTCCAACTTAAACTTGAAGCCCTTAGTGGAAGTATGTCTATTTTCATAGTAAGAATGTGAATACTAATGAAAATAAATGTAGTTCTTGAATTTGAATGTTTAATAGAAATGACATTTTCCCCATAGAAGACATTTAACATGTAACTACATCTGTTTAATCCTGACATCCACTGGACTAAGAGCAAATGAGTTGCAGATCCACAGAGCCTTAAGAATGAGAAGAGAAAACAGAAAGCAGAGAGGAGACTGCAGCTGCTCCATATACTTCAATGACACTCCACCAATGGAAAACCAACACTGAGTGTACAAAACATTAGGAACACCTCCTCTTTCCATGACATAGACTGATCAGGTGAATCCAGATGAAAGCTATGATCCCTTATTGATGTCACTTGTTAAATCCACTTCAGTCAGTGTAGATGAAGGGGAGGAGACAGGTTAAGGAAGGATTTTTAAGCCTTGAGACAATTGAGATATGGATTGTGTGTGTGTGCCATTCAGAGGGTGAATGGGCAAGACAAAATATTTAAGTGCCTTTGAACGGACTACGATAGTAGGTGCCAGGCGCACTGGATTGAGTGTGTCAAGAACTGCAACGCTGCTGGTTGTATATCAAGAATGGTCCACCACCCAAAGAACATCCGGTCAACTTGACACAACTGTGGGAAGCATGGGAGTCAGCATGGGCCCGGCATCTCTATGGAACGCTTTCGACACCTTGTAGAGTCCATGGCCGACGAATTGAGGCTGTTCTGATGGGAAAAGGGGTTGCAAACCAATATTAGGATTGAGGTTGTGAAGGTTTTGAACATTCAGAGTATATTTCATATTTCAGATTGCGTAAAAAATGTAAAGTCCCGTTTTTAATTCAGTATTGTGCTTGAGATAAATAAATAAATGTTGGGAAAGAAAATAACGCTTTTATTATATCACAATAAAATGCAACAATTTCATGACGCTCAGATCATTGAGGCTACTGCAGGAGTTGAGGTTAACTTCATGTCACTGCCTTTTCAAAAAGGAGGGGGAAAAGAAAACTATAAGAAAATATGTTGGGGTGCATGGCTAGGGAATGAAAAGTTCAACACATGCTTTAGCTGTGTGGCGTTGGCGTAAAGGAAACAGAATGAGTTAAAATGCATTCATTCCCACTCGTACATTTGCTGTTGATGGAGTAGCTTTGCATCTGATCTCACTTCCCTCCTCTCCCTTCCCTCCCAGTCTCTCTCCTTTCCTTGCCAGTCTCTCTCCCTTCCCTCCCAGTCTCTCTCCCTTCCCTCCCAGTCTCTCTCCTTTCCTTGCCAGTCTCTCTCCCTTCCTTCCCAGTCTCTCTCCTTTCCCTCCCAGTCTCTCTCCTTTCCTTGCCAGTCTCTCTCCCTTCCTTCCCAGTCTCTCTCCCTTCCCTCCCAGTCTCTCTCCTTTCCTTGCCAGTCTCTCTCCTTTCCCTCCCAGTCTCTCTCCTTTCCCTGCCAGTCTCTCTCCCTTCCCTGCCAGTCTCTCTCCTTTCCCTTCCAGTCTCTCTCCCTTCCCTCCCAGTCTCTCTCCTTTCCCTTCCAGTCTCTCTCCCTTCCCTCCCAGTCTCTCTCCTTTCCCTACCAGTCTCTCTCCCTTCCCTCCCAGTCTCTCTCCTTTCCCTCCCAGTCTCTCTCCTTTCCCTCCCAGTCTCTCTCCCTTCCCTCCCAGTCTCTCTCCTTTCCCTCCCAGTCTCTCTCCCTTCCCTCACAGTCTCTCTCCTTTCCATGCCAGTCTCTCTCCCTTCCCCCCCAGTCTCTCTCCTTTCCCTCCCAGTCTCTCTCCCTTCCCCCAGTCTCTCTCATTTCCCTCCCAGTCTCTCTCCCTTCCCTCCCAGTCTCTCTCCTTTCCATGCCAGTCTCTCTCCCTTCCCTCCCAGTCTCTCTCCCTTCCCTCCCAGTCTCTCTCCTTTCCCTCCCAGTCTCTCTCCTTTCCCTGCCAGTCTCTCTCCCTTCCCTCCCAGTCTCTCTCCCTTCCCTCCCAGTCTCTCTCCCTTCCCTCCCAGTCTCTCTCCTTTCCTTGCCAGTCTCTCTCCTTTCAGTTCCAGTCTCTCTCCTTTCCCTGCCAGTCTCTCTCCCTCCCCCCCAGTCTCTCTCCCTTCCCTCCCAGTTTCTCTCCTTTCCCTTCCAGTCTCTCTCCCTTCCCTCCCAGTCTCTCTCCTTTCCCTCCCAGTCTCTCTCCCTTCCCTCCCAGTCTCTCTCCTTTCCTTGCCAGTCTCTCTCCCTTCCCTCCCAGTCTCTCTCCCTTCCCTCCCAGTCTCTCTCCTTTCCTTGCCAGTCTCTCTCCCTTCCCTCCCAGTCTCTCTCCCTTTCCTCCCAGTCTCTCTCCCTTCTCTCCCAGTCTCTCTCCTTTCCCTCCCAGTCTCTCTCCTTTCCCTCCCAGTCTCTCTCCCTTCCCTGCCAGTCTCTCTCCCTTCCCTCCCAGTCTTCCTCCCTTCCCTCCCAGTCTCTCTCCCTTCCCTCCCAGTCTCTCTCCTTTCCCTCCCAGTCTCTCTCCCTTCCCTCCCAGTCTCTCTCCTTTCCCTCCCAGTCTCTCTCCCTTCCCTCCCAGTCTCTCTCCCTTTCCTCCCAGTCTCTCTCCTTTCCCTCCCAGTCTCTCTCCCTTCCCTCCCAGTCTCTCTCCTTTCCCTCCCAGTCTCTCTCCCTTCCCTCCCAGTCTCTCTCCCTTTCCTCCCAGTCTCTCTCCTTTCCCTCCCAGTCTCTCTCCCTTCCCTCCCAGTCTCTCTCCTTTCCCTCCCAGTCTCTCTCCCTTCCCTCCCAGTCTCTCTCCTTTCCCTCCCAGTCTCTCTCCCTTCCCTCCCAGTCTCTCTCCTTTCCCTCCCAGTCTCTCTCCCTTCCCTCCCAGTCTCTCTCCCTTTCCTCCCAGTCTCTCTCCTTTCCCTCCCAGTCTTTCTCCTTTCCCTGCCAGTCTCTCTCCCTTCCCTCCCAGTCTCTCTCCCTTCCCTCCCAGTCTCTCTCCTTTCCCTGCCAGTCTCTCTCCTTTCCCTCCCAGTCTCTCTCCCTTCCCTCCCAGTCTCTCTCCTTTCCCTCCCAGTCTCTCTCCTTTCCCTCCCAGTCTCTCTCCCTTCCCTCCCAGTCTCTCTCCTTTCCCTCCCAGTCTCTCTCCCTTCACTCCCAGTCTCTCTCCTTTCCCTGCCAGTCTCTCTCCCTTCCCTCCCAGTCTCTCTCCCTTCCCTCCCAGTCTCTCTCCCTCTCTCCTTTCAGTCACTCTCCCCTCCAGACTCTACTCTACTATGAAATGTTGGTGCACCATTGTTTCCCCACATACCCCTGTGTCTCTGTTGACATGCCGTGGACACAGAATATAGACAGAGGCGGACTCCTCAGCAATGTGTGGGGCTCTGCCCTGCCTACTGCATTAAGACGGGGCTCATTTTAAACAGCCATGTATTTTCCAAGGGGGATGGTCGGTGCGTCAGACAGACTTTGCATGAGAAAAGCCAGGGTCCTGTGAACCTTCTGCTCCCTGCGTCCACATTCAATAGCTTCATGGTTAGCATGACAAACTGTGCCTCCAAGTTCTCAGACTTTCCTGAACACACCCCCATCCCCCACTTCACACTCCTCGAGCCCCTCTTGTCCCTCTCCTGCACCCCACTTGCACCTCCTTGCACATCCTTGCAGCCTCTGGGCTGAGCTTGTTCTTTTCATTAGTTGTCTGGGCCAACAAGTCCATAGAGTTAGGGAGGTGACCCCTGAACTCAGAGCAGTCCCATAGATACAGTAGCTAGTACACAGAATTACCATGAAAATAGAAATAACAGCACAGGAAATGAAATGTATTCAGCACAACTTCACAATATAAGATTTGGGATTGTAAGAATTTAAACATTTTCAAAATCATGAGTGATAAAATGTATTCAGTAAATTAACTTGTACTATAAAAACATGAAGGAAGGAAGGAACAGAATTGTTTTCGATGGAAAGCTGTGTCCTGGTCTGGAAACAAAATAGACAGATTTTCTTGCATATGACCACAAATTTATATCAGTGTAATTTACCCTGAAGCTGGCAGTGAGTGAATCCGGGTGAAAGCTATTATCCTTTTTGATATCACTTGTTAAATCCACTTCAAACAGTGTAGATAAAGGGGAGGTTAAAGAAGGATTTTTACGCCTTGAGACAATTTAGACATGGATTGTGTATGTGTGCCATTCAGAGGGTGTTACGTTCCCCAGTTTCTGTGTTGGTGTGGGCTTGTATGTGTGTGCGTATTTCAGGAAATGGAATTCTGGATTCCTCAAGCAGCTGATTGGTCGGCCCCATCGATGATTGGAGCTCTGAACCCTCCCTCTCGTCAGGGGAAACAGCTGTCTTCAATTACCAACTCCTTCTACAGCTGGATAAAAGCCAGTGTTCCTTTGTCAGGAGGAGGGAGTGTCTTTGATATCCTGTGTTAGTTATTGGTCAGTGAAAGTTTTGTTGAAAGTGTTTTGTAGCTGCTGTTTCTGAGGTATGTGTATGCCAATAGGACTTAGTGTTTTTGATTATTGAAATGGTTCACTTTAATTTAAGAACTGTTTTATTTGTTCTGGGGGGGAATCACCTTGAGTGTTTAGGCAAGAGGCTTGCGGGTATACATAACCTGTAGTATTTACTGTCTATGTACACTAGGTAAGACCTGGGTGGACCACCCCATGTATTTTGGTTAGTGCACCAGGAGGTGATAAGATTAGGGAATGAGTTGGTGTGCAGGTAAGGTAGGAGAGAGGACTCTTTATCTTATACTTTTTTTGCTTTGGTTCCGTCCAGCCCCTTTTCCCCACCTTACCGTGTTAAGGAATAATAAAATCCCTGTAAACTGTATTTTTCTCTACCCCTCGTCTTTTCGTCCGACCACATACCTTTTTCGCTCCACGGGGAGTTGAGTTGTAGCAGGGTGTTGCGTTCCCTCCGCCAAGAGACGAGACAAAAAAATGTAAGTGCTTTTGAACGGGGTATGGTAGTAGATGCCAGGCACACCGGTGTGTGTCAAGAACTACAACCCTGCTGGGATTTTCATGCTCAACAGTTTCCTGTGTGTATCAAGAATGGTCCACCAGCCAACTTGACACAACTGTGGGAGAAATTAGAGTCAAAATGGGCCAGCATCCCTGTGGAAGGCTTTTGACAACTGGAGTCCATGCCCTGACGAATTGAGCCTGTTCTGAGGGCAAACTAGGTGGTGCAACTAAATATTAGGAAGGTATATTCAACTCAATGTTTAGTATACGCGGTGTTAATAAATATATACACAATTACTGTGCGAGGCACTTCATTTTGATCCATTGTGTGGTGTTTTAAATAGCAGTTTTGATAAAGATTACAAAGGTTTCTACAGATGCCAGTCTGTTTGTCGTGAACATGGGACATTTTTGCAGGGAAGGAAATCACTTTTCTGTGAGCACGTATTCACATGAGGAGCACGTATCCTGCACTCAAAAGTTGCCGTCTAGAACCAAAAAGGGTTCCTTGGCTGTCCACAGAACCATTTGAAGAACACTTCTATTGGGAAGGCCAAAAAACTATTTTGATTCTATCAGTGCACTAAAAACTAAACACACAAATAAAAATACCCTGGCTGGGCAGAATGGGATAACGTCCCCTAAAGAACCAGGGCCTCTCCTCTATTCTGTAATTATAAACATGACAGTGTCATTTTATCTGTGAAACCACAATACACTGTGGCTATTATGCCAACATCTCATGGCTTAAAAAACAGCTACATGGTTGTATAATGTGTCAATTCAACTTGAAAATGATACAACACACAACCCCCCCCACACACACAAAAAAAAAAAACTTTACTTTGAAACAGATGAAGTACATGTGGTGTTAGTAATTGATAACTGACAGTAGAGAGAATGATCTGTTTCCTTACAATGTAATTTTGTAATTAGATTATTCTTTAATTCCTCTGGTTAATTCATTATTCCATGTTTATATTCATACAGTTTTAAAGGGATCCTGCAAAAAACATGTTGCTTTATTATACATGTACAGAGATCAGTCATGTGAGCATGTGTTGCTAATTCAACCAATCAGAGGCAGGTGTACAAAGAAAATGGAGGCTCAAAATTAGCACTTATTATCCAAACAGAAATACACAGGAAACATGGCATGACCCATATCTAAGGCAACAACATGTGGCAATTGGAAACTGTTAATTCACTTTTCTGAGATATACACATTTGTATTTGAGGAGCATTATGACATACATTTAGATGTGATGCATTTCCTACTCATAAACTTCATGAATATACATTTTGAAAATATTTAATAGTATATTTTTCAGTCAAAATTAAAGGAATTTTCTGTACCTGAGCATTTAGCCTCCAATAGTCTGAATATAGCATACATGATTCCTTTTAATACTCTGAATATAGCATACATGATTCCTTTTAATACTCTGAATATAGCATACATTATTCATTTTAATACTCTGAATATAGCATACATTATTCCTTTTAATACTCTGAATATAGCATACATGATTCCTTTTAATACTCTGAATATAGCATACATTATTCATTTTAATACTCTGACTATAGCATACATGATTCCTTTTAATACTCTGAATATCGCATACATGATTCCTTTTAATACTCTGAATATAGCATACATGATTCCTTTTAATACTCTGAATATCGCATACATTATTCATTTTAATACTCTGAATATAGCATACATGATTCCTTTTAATACTCTGAATATCGCATACATTATTCATTTTAATACTCTGACTATAGCATACATGATTCCTTTTAATACTCTGAATATAGCATACATTATTCATTTTAATACTCTGACTATAGCATACATGATTCCTTTTAATACTCTGAATATCGCATACATTATTCATTTTAATACTCTGACTATAGCATACATGATTCCTTTTAATACTCTGAATATAGCATACATGATTCCTTTTAATACTCTGAATATAGCATACATTATCCATTTTAATACTCTGACTATAGCATACATGATTCCTTTTAATACTCTGAATATCGCATACATTATTCATTTTAATACTCTGACTATAGCATACATGATTCCTTTTAATACTCTGAATATAGCATACATTATTCATTTTAATACTCTGACTATAGCATACATGATTCCTTTTAATACTCTGAATATCGCATACATTATTCATTTTAATACTCTGACTATAGCATACATGATTCCTTTTAATACTCTGAATATAGCATACATGATTCCTTTTAATACTCTGAATATAGCATACATTATTCATTTTAATACTCTGACTATAGCATACATGATTCCTTTTAATACTCTGAATATCGCATACATTATTCATTTTAATACTCTGAATATAGCATACATGATTCCTTTTAATACTCTGAATATAGCATACATGATTCCTTTTAATACTCTGAATATAGCATACATGATTCCTTTTAATACTCTGAATATAGCATACATTATTCATTTTAATACTCTGACTATAGCATACATGATTCCTTTTAATACTCTGAATATCGCATACATGATTCCTTTTAATACTCTGAATATCGCATACATGATTCCTTTTAATACTCTGAATATCGCATACATGATTCCTTTTAATACTCTGAATATAGCATACATGATTCCTTTTAATACTCTGAATATAGCATACATTATTCATTTTAATACTCTGACTATAGCATACATGATTCCTTTTAATACTCTGAATATCGCATACATTATTCATTTTAATACTCTGAATATAGCATACATGATTCCTTTTAATACTCTGAATATAGCATACATGATTCATTTTAATACTCTGAATATAGCATACATGATTCCTTTTAATACTCTGAATATAGCATACATTATTCATTTTAATACTCTGACTATAGCATACATGATTCCTTTTAATACTCTGAATATCGCATACATGATTCCTTTTAATACTCTGAATATCGCATACATGATTCCTTTTAATACTCTGAATATAGCATACATTATTCATTTTAATACTCTGACTATAGCATACATGATTCCTTTTAATACTCTGAATATCGCATACATTATTCATTTTAATACTCTGAATATAGCATACATGATTCCTTTTAATACTCTGAATATAGCATACATGATTCCTTTTAATACTCTGAATATAGCATACATGATTCCTTTTAATACTCTGAATATAGCATACATTATTCATTTTAATACTCTGACTATAGCATACATGATTCCTTTTAATACTCTGAATATCGCATACATGATTCCTTTTAATACTCTGAATATCGCATACATGATTCCTTTTAATACTCTGAATATCGCATACATGATTCCTTTTAATACTCTGAATATAGCATACATTATTCATTTTAATACTCTGAATATCGCATACATGATTCCTTTTAATACTCTGAATATCGCATACATGATTCCTTTTAATACTCTGAATATCGCATACATGATTCCTTTTAATACTCTGAATATCGCATACATGATTCCTTTTAATACTCTGAATATCGCATACATGATTCCTTTTAATACTCTGAATATAGCATACATTATTCATTTTAATACTCTGACTATAGCATACATGATTCCTTTTAATACTCTGAATATCGCATACATGATTCCTTTTAATACTCTGAATATAGCATACATGATTCCAATAAAAAAGAGGAATTGCCGTTCATGTTGAATAATATTTAATCTAATCATTGATAGGATCTTGTAAAAAAGACTTATGTTAAAGGAAATTGTTAAATAAAGTTCCCTGTGATATTCTTTTGACTCTTTTATTTGCTGTAACTGGTAATGAATGACATAGGCATGCATTGTATACTGCTCTGTCATTGTAAAGGTCCTTTGTGTCAGTAATGTTTGGGGTTGTTAGGCACCACACTTTGCCTACAAAACAAACTACCACTACCAACTGACCAACAGTGCCTCAATTAAAGGACAATGGCCGACCTCTATCCCTTTGATTAGAGTCTATAGGACTCTACTTTTACTTTCCTACAGGGAGGGACTGATTGCTGTCATAGAATGTCATTCTTGTGTCAGTAGCAGCTATAGGATCAGTGCATATGATACACCATAGTAAATGGGAAAATAATGGGGAAATTAATTCAAATAGAATACAACATTTGGTTGAGGAGATTTCGTTCACAGGGGTTGTCTGGTCGCACATTTTGCGGTCCAGGTAGGTGAAATTCATAGAAAAAAATAGAGAATTATGGAATTTAGATTTTTCCACATTAGGGAGATATGACTCACAATAAATGTTAAAACAACTCAAACATACAGCAATTGTAATCCAGGGACAGACATCAACGTTGGGTCTTTGTGGTATAAGTAATTTGCAGACTTTGCATGGCAAAAAACCTCTGGAGTGTTTAGTGTAACTGTGGCGTCACTGAAATGTACCGTTCATCTGAATATAACATATGAAATACATTTAAGCCATTTACTGGTCCAACGCTCTTAACTGCTAGGCAACCTGCCATCCCTTACAATAAACAAATAGGCCTAAAGGTTTTCTAGAACCATAGTCAAAATATCTTGAATATACTTCAATAAAATAGTCGACTCCCCTTAAAGTTTGCCAACATCCACTTTATCACTAGATGGAAAATAAAACCTGTTGCCAAGAGACCTCAGAACTATAGTGGAGAGTGTTGACCTAGGGTTGAGTTTTAATTCCCTCACCATGTGACGCGATACAGCAAATGCCAAAACAGTGCAGAAAGTATTCAGACCCTTTGACTATTTCCACATTTTGTTACGTTACAGCCTTATTCTAAAATTGATTAAATGGTATTAGGTGCAGAGCCCCTACACACAATACCCCATAATGACAAAGCAAAAACAGTTTTTTAGAAAAGTTTGCAAATTGAATACAAATTTATAAAACGGTATTCAGACCCTTTCCTCAGTACTTTGTTGACGCATCTTTGGCAGCGATTACAGCCTTGAGTCTTCTTGGGTATGGCACTACAAAATTGGCACACCTGTATTTGGGGAGTTTCTCCCATTCTTCTCTGCAGATCCCTTCAAGCTCTGTCAGGTTGGATAAGGATCGTTGATGCACAGAAATGTTCAGGTCTCTCCAGAGATGTTAGATCAGGTTCAAGTCTGGGCTCTGGCTGAGCCACTCAAAGACATTCAGAGACTTGTCCCAAAGGCACTCCTGTGTTGTCTTGGCTGTGTGCTTAGGGTTGATGTCCTGTTGGAAGGTGAACATTTGCCCAGTCTGAGATCCTGAGCGTTCTGGAGCAAGTGTTCATCAAGGATCTCTCTGTACTTTGCTCCATTCATCTTTCCCTCAATCATGACTAGTCTCCTAGTCCCTGCCGCTGAAAAACATCCCCACAGCATGATGCTGCCACCACCATGCTTCACCGTAAGGATTGTGCCAGGTTGTGCCTAAACGATATCATAACCACCATAGATAAAAGACAGTACTGTGCAGCCATCTTCATCGACCTGGCCAAGGCTTTTGACTCTGTCAATCACCGTATTCTTATCGGCAGACTCAGCAGCCTTGGTTTCTCTAATGACTGCCTTGCCTGGTTCACTAACTACTTCTCAGATAGAGTTCAGTGTGTCAACTCAGAGGGCCTGTTGTCTGGACCACTGGCAGTCTCTATGGGGGTGCCACAGGGTTCAAATCTCGGGCCGACTCTTTTTTCTGTATATATCAATGATGTCGCTCTTGCTGCGGGTGATTCCTTGATCCACCTCTACGCAGACGACACTTTTCTGTATACATCTGGCCCTTCTATGGACACTGTTTTAACAAACCTCCAAACGAGCTTCAACACCATACAACACTCCTTCCGTGGCATCCAACTGCTCTTAAGTGCTAGTTAAACGAAATGCATTCTCTTCAACCGATCGCTGGCGCACCCGCCTGCCCGACTAGCATCACTACTCTGGACGGTTCTGACTTAGAATATGTAGACAACTATAAATACCTAGGTGTCTAGCTAGACTGTAAACTCTCCTTCCAGACTCACATTAAGCATCTCCAATACAAAGTTAAGTCTAGAATCGGCTTCCTATTTCACAACAAAGCATCCTTCACTCATGCTGCCAAACATACCCTCGTAAAACGGATTATCCTACCGATCCTTGACTTGGGCAATGTCATTTACAAAATAGCCTCCAACACTCTACTCAGCAAATTGGATTCAGTCTATCACAGTGCCATCCCATTTTGTCACCAAAGCCCCATATGCTACCCACCACTGCGACCTGTATGCTCTCGTTGGCTGGTCCTCGCTACATATTCGTCGCCAAACCCACTGGCTCCAGGTCATCTATAAGTCTTTGCTAGGTAAAGCTCTGCCTTATCTCAGCTCACTGGTCACCATAGCAACACCCACCCGTAGCACGTGCTCCAGAAGGTATATTTCACTGGTCATCCCCAAAGCCAACACCTCCTTTGGCCCCCTTTCCTTCCAGTTCTCTGCTGCCAATGACTGGAACCACTTGCAAAAATCACTGAAGTTGGACACATATCTCCCTCACTAACTTTAAGCGTCAGCTGTCAGAGCAGCTCAGTCAGATAGCTGCAGCTGTACACAGCCCATCTGTAAATAGCCCATCCAACCAACTACCTACCTCATCCCCATATTTGTTTTTATTTTTCTGCATAACAGTATTTCTACTTGCACATCCTCACCTGCACACATATCACTCCAGTGTTAATTTCTAAATTGTAATTACTTCACCACTATTGGCCTATTTATTGCCTTACCTCCTTACTTAATTTGCACACACTGTACACAGATTTTTCTATTGTGTTATTGACTGTACAGTACGTTTGTTTATCCCATTGGTAACTGTGTTGTTTTTGTCGCACTGCTTTGCTTTATCTTGGCCAGGTCGCAGTTGTAAATGAGAACTTGTTCTCAGCTGGCCTCCCTGGTTAAATAAAGGTGAAATAAAAAATAAAAAAGGTTTCCGCCAGACGTGACGCTTGGCATCCAGAGAATCTTGTTTCTCCTGGTCTGAGAGTCCTTTTGGTGCCTTTTGGCAAACTCCAAGCGTGCTGTTATGTGCCTTTTACTGAGGAGTGACTTCCGTCTGGCCACTCTAACATAAAGTCTGATTGGTGGAGTGCTACAGAGATGGTTGTCCTTCTGGAAGGTTCTCCCATCTCCACAGATGAACTCTGGAGCTCTGTCAGAGTGGCCGTCAGTTCACACAATTCTGTCTCAGAGCTCTATGGACAATTCCTTTGACCTCACGGCTTGGCTTTTGCTCTGACATGCACTGTCAACTGTGGGACCTTATTTAGACAAGTGTGTGCCTTTCCAAATCATGTCCAATCAATTGAATTTACCAAGTTGTAGAAACAAGGATGATCAGTGGAAACAGGATGGACCTGAGCTCAATTTCGAGTCTCATTTCAAAAGGTCTGAATTCTTGCGTAAATAAGGTATTTCTTCTTTTTCGTTTTTATACATTTGCAAAACATTCTAAAAACCTGTTTTCACTTTGTCATTATGGGGTATTGTGTGTAGATTGACGAGGAAAAACATTTATTTGACCTATTTTAGAATAAGGCTGTAACGTAAAACAATTTGGAAAAAGGCAAGAGGTCTAAATACTTTCCGAGTGTTTTTCACGTTTGGCCTGATGACCCCTTTTTGGCTCTCAGGACAGCGACATTGAGAAGCCTGGCCAAACTCCCAATGGTAGTCTGGACAGAGGATAGGGTGAGGTCTGCCCAGTTTGTGTGTGTTTCCACCCAGGGAGGGGGTCACTCCTATAATCTCCAGAGCAGTGTTTAAGAAAGTGTCTTGTACGGTTGGGTTTATCCCTGGTGAGTGAGGGAATCTGTCCAGCTCAATAAGCATGTATATCAGGCCATCTCACAGCTCACTGGACTCTCCCTGGGTGGGCTCTGGTCAATACCACCACTGCTGACTGGCCGGGCAGAATGGGATAATCTCCTCCTTTCTTTCAGGCCAGGGCCCAGGGCCTCCCCTCCTGGCTTGGCCCTAATTTCAGGTCATTACCAGTCAGGGCGAGGCAGGGGCTAGGCGGGTAGCCCAGTGCAGGGAACAGAGAGCCCATTTCAGCCAGAGCACTGAAGCGCACTGGGGGTTTTGGGGCATCGCATGAACCGGCTGTTGTGGGAAAACAATAGAAGGCGTGATCACCAAAAAACAAGGCCTGTGTGTGGCTCCTTCTTCCGCTCCAGCAGCTTCCTTCCACACCCCCTTTGCTCTCATACACAGGGACCTAATTGGCACCAAAGACGTAGGCCACTTGGTTTAACTTTCTCCTTTCTGGTCCTTCAGGATAACTCTGAGATGATCTGAATAGCTGTTGCAAATGTTGGACCTCCTGTGTGAAATTACCCATGTTCATATTGTATACAGATGTAGGATCTTAATTTGATCACTCTTTTGTTGATGAGAATTTTCCTGCACTGCTTCTAAAGTTTGTAGTTTCCACTTTGATTTGACCTAACATTACACGTATCAACCCCTACAAAAATGTTGTGTTCAATTATAATCCACATAATAATTTCCTGTTGCTGCAGCATTATTTTCTTGCTGTAGCAAACTGTCTCAAATTAAAATCCTACATCGGTACCTACAATATGCAGTGTATGGTCAATTTCATTTGATTAATTTAAATGGTAAAACTAAAATAAAACTACTGAGGCAGCTTTTCTTTTTTCAATTACGTTCACTTTATTTTTATTTTTTTACCACAAGACACTGAAAACATGCAGCAGTCTTTAATTTTTTACATAAAAAATAGTTATTACGATCAATGATATGAAAATTGTAGGTAAGAGAATGAAGCTGCAGTGCAAACACATACAAAGACTTCAGCAAATCAAGGATTTTACATTTAAAAGCTTTACTCTGAAATAGAAACGGGCAAAGGATCCCTTGGGATCTCAACCAATATCCCCCTAAAATTGGTTTCAAAATCTTTCATTAAGACCTAATGAAACTATTCAAAAAAATTTATTACTTTTCAACCACCACTTATAAATGTACCTTTCCCTTGTTAAGACTCCTACTTACCTGACCACACAAACACTTGGTGATAATCAGTAGATTGGAGAACTGAATCCTCTTGACTGTGGTGGGGCATTTCTATTGACCTTTATTACAGTGAACGGCTTTAATTCTCTGTGTGTCTGGTTTGGTCTGCACGGGACATGATGCGTGATGCTTCCACTGCATCTCCATAGTAACCTCAGCATCTGAGAAGACACAAGACAACATAAAAGGCTGATTAGGACAATGAAAGGATCTACAAGGTCTGACAGGTTAAAGATGAGGAAGCACTATCTGACCTTAGATCATGTACACGCGTGCAGTGTCAGCCTAGCCCTAGATGGCGCTGTCTTGTGTGGTGTATCTCTGTCTCCTTCCCTCCCCAGCCACGCTTTGTTGTTGTTTACTACCGGTTGGGGGGGATGTGTGTTTATTGGCCGTCTGTATCAGCGTTGAGGGTGACCCCTGAGCTTGCAGACAGTCAGGGGTCAGAGTAGGGCCTGTCTGGGCAAACCGGCTGACCCCCAGCGCCTGCAGCCTATAGGGGGAGGGCCACCCCAACCCCCCCCCAGACCAATATTACCTCTGGGAATAAGATCCAGACACAAACACAAACACAATGACCCAAATCCCTGCTCCCAAACACACACACACACTCGTCTTAGACATTGGTCCCTGCATGGTCATAAACTGATGTCACGATAGCTTACGCTGCATAGGAGGATGGAGGGAGGATGCTGAGTCTGGGACAGTCATCTAATTATCATTCAGCTCTATGACGAGACTGCATGTGGGGGTTCTATTTGGGCTCTTAACCTTTGGTAGAAATGATCTGATGTAACGCTGATGTAACACCATTGAAACATACTGCCAGATATCTAGTTTCAGTATAAAAATAGTTTTTCAGTATAATGACAACAAGAGAGCAGAGGACCAAACAGATACAGGACATCATATCACAAACTCACCAGACCCTTTATAAAATAACCAAATAACCAATACGTTCCCCGTAACGAGTAAATGGTCAAGGCACTTACACGGAACTGAGCTGAGCTCAACCCAAAATAGTCCTATGGCGTTAATACCACAAAACCTCCTTTTATTAGCAGAACATCTGTGGGGGTCTGGAGAGGAGAAGAGGCTCTGCCGGTGATTAAAGCCCAACCAGGAGATCCTAGATCCCAGACAGACGTCAACAATAACCTAGCTGGTCTGGTCTGGTGGAGCAGAAGGCCTGGCTGATTTATCAGGGTATTATACAGTGGAGGCTATAGAGGAGACACTGGGGGTGGGGAGGAAGGGGAGATAGGGGGCAGGGGTGACATGGGAGGAAATATGTGGCAGGGGAGGCAGGGGTGTGGGGGTAGGGGAGAGAGGGAGAAGGAAGAGACAGGGGGGCAGGGGAGGGAGGAGAGGCAGTGTGGGGGAGTTGGAGGGACCAGCTTGGGAGACAGCCGGTGTGGCGCACCCCAACCTGCTGACTGCACGGAGACACCAGCCTAATTTATGCATAGTTTGGCTGAGGGGTGGTGGCTGAGGCTGAGGGTGCATCTATGGAGCTAGAGGGGGTTGGGGTGGAGGTGTATTTTGGGGGGAGATGGGAGAGGGAGAAGGAGAGGGGGGGGGCTTGCTCGGCTCTATGCTCAATGCAGCCTGTCTATCTGATGTTCCATTAAGGTTTGGGACAGGCCAGGGCTGAAGAGCTGGATGGGGGGGCTTGCTGGGCTCCATGCTCAGTGCAGCCTGTCTGTCTGATGTCCCATTAAGGTTTGGGACAGGCCGGGGTTGAGGGGCTGGAGGGGGGAACGTATTGTTCAACCCCCCCGTTAGACTGCTGCTCAGCTCTGCCCCATTAGAACAGAAGGCCTGTCTGCTCTGTTGCATACTAATTCTGCATCCCCACAACAGCCATGAATACAAGCTAGTTGCGAGGCTCGCGTGAGAAGAAGGGTGCATTGAGAAAAAGGCAGCCGGCTCAGTGAAAAAGGCTCTGCAGATGGAGAGAGTGGCATATGCTGGATGTGTGTGAGTGCAGCTGGGCTGTTGGCCTTGGGCCTGTGGTGTGAGCCTGGTTGTTGCAGAGTGGACGAGGGCTAGATGATGGTTGAGTGTGGTGATGTGGTCAGACAGTTTAACGACTGTTCTCAGCCATGGACATGCCACACAGATAGGGCTGACATATTGCTCCAGATGTACACACAGCATATGACATGTGAAATGTCCACGTAAGTGTGATACATGGTGGGATGCCTCTGAAAGAGAATGTATGGTCCTACAACAACAAAAAAACAAAACTGAAAATGAGACTGGAAAATACTCTGATATACTCTACAGTACACCAATACTATATACACTATATATGCAAAAGTATGTGGACACCACTTCAAATGAGTGGATTCTGATATTTCAGACATACCAATTGCTGACAAGTGTATAAGATTTTCAACGTGGCACTGTCATAGGATGCCACATTTCCAACAAGTCAGTTGGTCAAATTTCTGCCCTGCTATAGCTGTCCCGAGCCAACTGTAAGTGCTGTTATTGTGAAGTGGAAACGTCTAGGAGCAACAACGGCTCAGCCGCGAAGTGGTAGGTCACACAAGCTCACAGAACGGGACGGCCGAGTGCTGAAGCGTGTAACGTGTAAAAATCGTCTGTCCTCGGTTGCAACACTCACTACCAAGTTCCAAACTGCCTATGGAAGCAACGTCAGCACAATAACTGTTAATCGGGAGCATCATGAAATGGGTTTCCATGGCCGAGCAGTCACACACAAGCCTTCGATCACCATGCTCAATGCCAAGCATCGGCTGGAGTGGTGTAAAGTTCACCGCCATTGGACTCTGGAGCAGTGGAAATGTGTTCTCTGGAGAGATGAATCACGCTTCAGCACCTGGCAGTCCGACGGCTACCTGCCCGAATGCATAGTGGCAAGTGTAAAGTTTGGTGGAGGAGAAATAATGGCCTGGGGCTGTTTTTCATGGTTCAGGTTGGTTCCAGTGAAGGGAAATCTTAACGCTACAGCAAACAATGACGTTCTAGACGATTCTATGCTTCCAAATTTGTGGCAGCAGTTTGGGTAAGGCCCTTTCCTGTTTCAGCATGACAATGCCCCCGTTCGTTCACAAAGCGAGGTCCATACAGAAATGTTTGTCGAGATCGGTGTGGAAGAACTTGACTGGCCTGCACAGAGCCCTGACCTGAACCCTATCGAACACCTTTGGGATGAATTGGAATACCGACTGCGAGCCAGGCCTAATCCCCCAACATCAGTGTCAATCTCACTAATGCTCTTGTGACTGAATGGAAGAAAGTCCCAGCAGAAATGTTCCAACATCTAGTGAAAAGCCTTTCCAGAAGAGTGGAGGCTGTTATAGCAGCAAAGGGGGGACAAACTGGTGTCCACATACTTTTAGTCATGTAGTTTAAGTTGTCTCATTTCAAAATGTTGATTGGTAAATGTATTCAATCCCTCAAGTATCAACATTCAATTTAGATCTTACTTTTTTTTTCATGCATATCAATATTTTCATTGTTAAAACTGTTGTAGCAGCAGAAAGGGCTGTTGTCTGATGACATCATCATGGTAACTACCAGCAGTGGGTTTAGAGGAGCAACATAAAGCCTTTCACTGAGGCTATTCTGAGGCTGCTCCTGGGCTGTGGGAGCTTTGTCTCTGGTCCGGGTAGGCCACAGAGGGCCTGAGAGGAGAGAGGAAATATAGAGAGAGTGAACAAGAGAGTGAAGCAAGACGGGTAGAGAGAGAGTTTGGGCAGGCCTGACTGACAGAAACCTGGTGAAACCTGGAGTAGTGTGTCCGTCCAGTCCGTCCCAACAAAGACGTAAGCCCTCATTAAAAATACATGTCATTGGATCACACTTCGCATGAATCGTGTGATTTTCCCTCCGCCATAAGGGACCATGACTGAGTGGTGAATGGGGGCCAGGGAGAGCTGGGCCAATAGAGCCCCATGCTGAGTCCCCATGGGAACCAGCCCCTCACCGAGGGGGGCTCATTTAACCATTGTTCCTCTCTTAACACAGCTTTTTAAAATGCCTCTTTATGGACTCAGCAAAGCAAACTTCAGCCCATGTCCCCGCAGCCATAGGGAGAAAGTGTCAGAAGGAGAGTGAGGGGGACAGAGGAAAGAGGCAAAAGAGGAGCGTGAAAAAAAGAAATTAAAGTTGTAAGCGAGAAAGTTAAAAAGAAAGTATAAAATATGTTAAGATTATTCTCTTAACCCCGATCAAAAACAAACTACTCACAGTGGACTGCCTCATAGTACAACTTTAGGATTTCCATTTTTCCCGCATCTACCTATTGAACATAATACAAATCATTTCAAATCCCCCAGCAGCCACATCGTATAGTACTGGTTCTTAGGTCACGTGACCTTCATTTTTAATATATTGTATGCAGGGCTCCCTTGTGATAGAGACCTTGGTCTCAATGGGACTCCCTGTGAAAATAAAGGTAACCAAAATATATACAACAATGATCCTCTGATTACCTTGGGGATGAGGTTTACAGTATCTGTGATATCAAACCCAAGACATTCGCCAAGCAGCAGTCACAGTGACTGTCTGTGATACAGTCAGCACTGGCTCATGTCCTCTCAGGACTGTGGAACTCCTACAGTACAGCAGACACTATAGGAACACCAGCGTCAACCTGCAGTATGTCATCCTTCAGTGGAAACAACAGACCTGTCTCCTATACAATACGGCTGCTGAACGGAGTCTTAGTCAGTCTCACAGGGCAGCCAGGATAACAGTGAAATGAATAACAATGAACTGGCTCACAGTGAAGTTCACAACGGTAGAGATGATGGGGAGAACAGCAAGCATAGCAGAGAGGGAAAGTGTATGTGTACTGTATGTGAGATGTGTTGATGCACTCAGGAATATCTCAATATGAATACCAAACTGCACTCTAGAGAGGAGCCCCCACAAACATGTAAATGCTCACGCCTCCCTCCTCTCCCTCTCCCCGTCTCCCTACGCTCGCCGAGTGAGGACCCCCTGATTTTATCTGTAGCTGTCTGCTGTGTGCCTGATGAAAAAGCAGAGTGACACAGGGTTGCTACGCCAAAGGCCCATTTGCAAATCACAGTCCAATATAAACATAGTGTTTAACAGGGGTTTCTATGCCTTTTTGGCAGGGGTCCACCTCATAGCCGCTAGCATTAACAGCAATCTAACACAAGCCCAGCCAGTTTTAGCCTAGTGTGGAAACACCTTCCTCCCAGCCTCAGCCTGGTCCATGCAGCCAGCCGAGCTGATGGTCTTTGGGCAACACATTAATCTGAATACATTTACATAGAGATTGTGCTACGTTGGCAGAGGCTGGCCACTGCTGAGAATGCACCATCCAAGTCCTCGTGCAAAAAATCACAATGATTGAAATAGAAAAAAAAGGTGGTGAGGTGAGGTGAGGATGCAGGCTTTATATTGCAGGGAGGAAGAGGAGGCAGTTGCTGGGGATTGTCAAATAAGCCGGGCTCCCAATGTGCCCATGTTCCCTATTCGCTAATGACATCAGTGGCAGATGGGGGAGACTGGGGCACAGGCAAGCACAGCTCAGACACACGATAGCACAGAGACACAGACTGAACAAAGACACTTTTACTGCCTGCGAGGATGACACCAGCTGGGCACTCTGCAGCAAGATATACTGAGAGACAACATTGGACAAGGAACACGCATCAATGTGAACACACATGTACCCACAGACACAATCAGACCTTCATCAGCATACAGCATAAGCCCTGAAGAACTCACACACTATCCATCACCTAAAAGTTATATATATATATATACACTGCTCAAAAAAATAAAGGGAACACTAAAATAACACATCCTAGATCTGAATGAATAAAATATTCTTATTAAATACTTTTTTCTTTACATAGTTGAATGTGCTGACAACAAAATCACACAAAAAATATCAATGGAAATCAAATTTATCAACCCATGGGGGTCTGGATTTGGAGTCAGAATCAAAATTAAAGTGGAAAACCACACTACAGGCTGATCCAACTTTGATGTGATGTCCTTAAAACAAGTCAAAATTAGGCTCAGTAGTGTTTGTGGCCTCCACGTGCCTGTATGACCTCCCTACAACGCCTGGACATGCTCCTGATGAGGTGGCAGATGGTCTCCTGAGGGATCTCCTCCCAGACCTGGACTAAAGCATCCGCCAACTCCTGGACAGTGTGGTGCAACGTGGCGTTGGTGGATGGAGCGAGATATGATGTCCCAGATGTGTTCAATTGGATTCAGGTCTGGGGAATGGGCAGGCCAGTCCATAGCATCAATGCTTTCCTCTTGCAGGAACTGCTGACACACTCCAGCCACATGAGGTCTAGCATTGTCTTGCATTAGGAGGAACCCAGGGCCAACTGCACCAGCATATGGTCTCACTAGGGGTCTGAGGATCTCATCTCGGTACCTAATGGCAGTCAGGCTACCTCTGGCGAGCACATGTAGGGCTGTGCGGCCCCCCAAAGAAATGCCACCCCACACCATGACTGACCCACCGCCAAACCGGTCATGCTGGAGGATGTTGCATGCAGCAGAACGTTCTCCACGGCGTCTCCAGACTCTGTCACGTCTGTCACATGTGAATTTGCCAATCTTGGTGTTCTCTGGCAAATGCCAAACGTCCTGCACGGTGTTGGGCTGTAAAGCACAACCCCCACCTGTGGACGTCAGGCCCTCATACCACCCTCATGGAGTCTGTTTCTGACCGTTTGAGCAGACACATGCACATTTGTGGCCTGCTGGAGGTCATTTTGCAGGGCTCTGGCAGTGCTCCTCCTGCTCCTCCTTGCACAAAGGAGGTAGCGGTCCTGCTGCTGTGTTGTTGCCCTCCTACGGCCTCCTCCACGTCTCCTGATGTACTGTCCTGTCTCCTGGTGGCGCCTCCATGCTCTGGACACTACGCTGACAGACACAGCAAACCTTCTTGCCACAGCTCGCATTGATGTGCCATCATGGATGAGCTGCAATACCTGAGCCACTTGTGTGGGTTGTAGACTCCGTCTCATGCTACCACTAGAGTGAAAGCACGGCCAGCATTCAAAAGTGACCAAAACATCAGCCAGGAAGCATAGGAACTGAGAAGTGGTCTGTGGTCACCACCTGCAGAACTACTCCTTTATTGGGGGTGTGTTGCTAATTGCCTATAATTTCCACCTGTTGTCTATTCCATTTGCACAACAGCATGTGAAATGTATTGTCAATCAGTGTTGCTTCCTAAGTGGACAGTTTGATTTCATAGATGTGTGATTGACTTGGAATTACATTGTGTTGTTTAAGTGTTCACTTCATTTTTTTGAGCAGTGTATATATATATATATATATATATATATATATATATATATATACACACACACATGCACACACATCTGACGAGACACAACTGCTTTATCTCTCGCATCGTTGATAAACAAATATAGGCAGCCATCTAGCTTTGCCAGCCAAAAATGGCTGCTACCTCAAGAATAACAACAAGAAGCAGCAGCAGCAACTTCATGTTAGCTGATATGACTGAATATACATCTTTGTGACCTGGACCAATGCAATACAAGAGAGGCCTATAGGAGGTTGGTGGGAGTAGCTATAGGAGGACAGGCTCATTGTAATGGCTGGAATGGAATAAATGGAACGGAGTCCAACGTGGTTTCCATGCCATTCCATAGAGTCCATTCCAGCTATTACAACGAGCCTGTCCTCCAATAGCTCCTCCCACCAGCCTCCACTGGAGTAAACGGAAAAAACTAGTAGCATATTACCAACGTATCATGACGTCAAACAACAATTTCTTGTGATGTAGTAATCTTATGTTCAAATCTACTTCATTCCAAGTTATACATATTTCCCCCAGCAGTTAAAAGGGTAAGTATGTTTGTAGAATGGATTAAATATACTTGGCAAGGAAAATAAGTCTCGATTAGAATCAGCAAATTGGACACTGAACTTTACCCAACTCACCTCAGAACATCAACGTAAAGCAATATTATTCACTAATCGCTCTGCTAAGCATTTACCATACAAGAAAACATGCAAACAAGAAACGGGTTGCATCTTCTGTTTTGGTATACAGCACAACTTGCCATGCTGGATAAGAAGGACTTGAGAGAGAGGGGGAACGAGGAGAGAGTGGGGAGAGGAAGGGTTCAGCAGGGACGAAGCTCAATGTGTGAGACTGTGTGTGTGTCAGCCCCAGCTGAGCAGACATTTTGTTGACATGCTGATAGGGATTTAAGCAGTGGCAGGGTGGGTGGGGGAGGGTGGGTGGCAGACCAAGGTGAGAGAATGACGGGAGAAAGGAAGCGTTGCATGGTGGGGGGGGGGGACCGGTTAGGGGGCGAGAGAGAGGGGCTGACAAACGTGCCGTTACTAAGCTTGATTTCAGCGTGAGTTGAGACGATTAGGGCCGGGGAGAGGAGGAAAGGATAGGGGAGGAGAGGAGGGGGGGAGAGGATGGGGGAGGAGAGGAGGGGGTACGGTTCCTCCAGAGGAAAGAACAGGGGGACAGGTCTATTGATGAAGTGATGGGTGAGAAGTGGCTCTCTTTCAGTCCGGCTAATAAAGCAGAAGCCTATGTGAATAATGGTATCTACCACAGGGTGGCTAGGCGCTCGTGTCTTCAGTTCCCCGTCAACCACTTTCTCTGACAAACATCTCATGAGATAAAGTCCCTCCTCTTAAAGGGATATAATTGTTTATACTGCTGCAGGGTAGTGATACTATACTGTGTGTATGCACGGTGCTGCACACCTTGTGCACCATTGTGCAATGATAGGGTATCTGAACATTTCTAATAAATGCTATTTATTATTTAACCCTTTCTCAGTGATTTACTGCTTCAAATGTCATTTCTCAAATTTCAAAGTGACATTAAACGCAGATTGTCTAACCAACATGGCATAATACAGTAAGTATGTGGTCATTAAGGATCATTACAAAAAAAGAAAAGGTCCCCAAAATAGATCCATACAACTGAATCAAAATGATTTTCACAATACCACCTATTTTCAGATTCAATTATCATATGCTAACCGACATCAGTGTGTGTCTGCTAATGCAGTGATACCGACTAAAACAGCCGCATCCTAATCTGTAGACAACCTCAGTTTGATTGTGGACCAGCCACGTACACCGAGACGGCAAGCCAAAAGGGACATGCTCTGTCTCTGTCTCTACCAGACTGGGGGAGGTGGAGGTCTGGGGGAGGGGGTCCCCGGGAGGCAATAAGTAGCAGCTTATAAAATAAGCAAACACATTTGATGCAGCACCCAAACAGGCCAGTCTGCACAGCAGACGACATCCCTCCTCTGACCTTGACCCTTAGGGTCTTTCTTCACCTGCTCCTGAATGGAAGTCAGTGCAGCTGGGCAGTCTAGCCATTTGCCTGACTGGATTTACCATCCCCATTTTCACCCCGTTCCCACGCTTGGTTACCATCCCCCTTTTTGGGGTTGCTCCGAGACTAAATGGTCAAATATAATATTGATGTGGCGCATTGTGACTGGCTGTCAGTAGGCTGAGTGTCTTGGTGACCACCATCTCTGCTGCCTCCGAGAGTTTGGAGGTGTGGTGGCTCTATACGTTTCAGCGAAATCATCAAACAGGTTCTTTCTATTTACCAGCAAAAAAAAAATCCTTTCTTTCACACTATTCTTCCCCTTGGCTTTAGGTTTCACCCTCCCATCACACCACCAGAAGTACCAGAAGTACCAGTTATTTCAGCTCATTCTCTTTCTCCACAACGCACTCCTCTCAACGTCCCCCTTTCTTCGAAAGAGTATAGAGAGGGAAGTCTGTGGATACTGTTTGTTGAGTTGAGCTTTGTGTGTTCCACGGATGCTGGCTAGTGTTTCGAGGTGGCCCTTTCCTGCAGTCAAATGACCTAGTGGCCTCATGGGTGGAATGTTATTCATATTTTTAATAATTTCATCATTAATAAACATTGTTTCAAAAAACCTGCCAAAAATCCATTGTTTCTATGTCAAACGGATTTGTTATACCTCAGTCTTCTGTAATGTATATAAAGTGTAATATTGGGATGAAAGCTCAACATTGAACACATTTCAACTCTATATCTGACATGGTACAGGTGTCTTCTTTCTTTTAAGAACGTAACCATGTGTGTGAGGTGTATACTTTTGTTTCAAAGCAGATTGGTTGAAGACTACCGAGAAACACTGTGTATGACCCTGATTTAACCCACTGCAGTAAATGGTTAAGCAACGTGTTGGGCTGTAAGGTGTGTTTGGTGCTGATCTGCGTGTGTTGGGCTGTAAGGTGTGTTTGGTGCTGATCTGCGTGTGTTGGGCTGTAAGGTGTGTTTGGTGCTGATCTGCGTGTGTTAAGCTGTGGTGTGTGTATGCTTGGTGCTGATCGGTGTGTGTTAAGCTGTGGTGTGTGTATGTTTGGTGCTGATCAGTGTGTGTTAAGCTGTGGTGTGTGTATGTTTGGTGCTGATCAGTGTGTGTTGTGTTGCGGGGTTGAGAACACCGCCTCAGCCCCTCACATTTTCATTATGGTCCAAATCGCAGGCCTGTACTTGAGCTTGGCCTCTGCCAGCCAAGCCACCAGTTTAATCACACATAGAGCACTCCATTTTAATTTCCCTCTCATAACCCCCCCCCCCCCCACACACACACACACACACATTCCACTCCCCACTGCTTCATAATTCTGCCCTCAGAGCTGTCTGTGTGGCTGAGTGTTTGGGCCCTTTGAAATGACATAATCAGTGACTTGGATAAATGCCTGCCTGTTTTCCCTCTGCTCCCTGTAATCAGAAGCCAGCCAGCTCTCCGTACTGGAGCGTTGAAGCAGTGCTGCGTTACTAAAGCAACTCTTGGAAGTTGTTCACTAGTTTCTCTGATGCCTGAGGAGTGATGTCTACAATGATACTGATTAAGAGACTGTTCTCACGGAAGTGCTCCCAGTCCTTCACTAATGGCTGAGGACCGGTCTCCACAATTACAAATGCGGGCCATTTTGTTTGAGGTTAATAAATGTGCCAGCTCAATGATACAATAGCTCCCTCAGGTACATGATCACAAAACACTCCAAAATATCAGATTATTATCATGAGGATACAGGCTTAGAATAAACATACACTAGAACTAGAATTGTCAATTATATAGTAATAAAAATTAAGATATTCAGTAGGTCTCAAAAGGGGAAAATAAATCGCAAGTAAATCCTACATTTCATAGCAGCTTCTTAATAATATAATAATAATGATAATAAAATAAATGAAAATAACCTTGATAACTTACAAGTTACAACCTATTGAATGTATGCTTTTATTTCTGCTTTAAAATTATTATTTATTTAACTATCGCAAATCAGCACAGATGTGTCTTTCCAAATGCCTGGGATGAAAGCATGAAAAAAAAAATTAATCGAAAAATTTCGTCATTGATGTTTGAAAAGAACTATACACAGAATGTATGCAAATGAATTATTTTTCATTTGAATTAGAAAGTAGGGCAATGTACAAAAAAAATAAAAATGCTAAGCAGGTCTAGGAGAATTGAACAACGGCTATAAATGCTTTCAGCAACTATTACTTCTGTGGGTGGAACACATTCAATCAATATCCAAGCAAATAAAAGCAGTGGGTACTCACAGTGAGGGAAGCTTCATGAGACGAGGCTGCATTGACACAAATGAAGCATGTGCCCACTAACACCACCACCACTAACCCTACCAGTGAAATGGTCTACAGTTCAAATCCTACACAATAACTAAAACTAGGAATACCATTCTAGAAGCATAGAAAGAGAATGACTCTGGTGCTGTGGCTAGAACGGTTTGTCCTATAGATATTGTATATGGTTTGTGTTTGAAGTGACAGTATGCTTCAATCAGCTACATGTCTTCATACTTCTTCTGCCTGATATGCTGATTGAAATGAATACATCCAATCACCACTATTTCTAGCTATTAAAAAAATAAATACATTTTTTACAAATGTATGGGTAGACATTTCTGTATTTAATGTATGCTTATTCTGGGAATTAGCAGCACCAAGATACAAAACTAGTATTATACCACCTCACTCAATTCATACCTTGATTAAATAAAACATCTACAGCTTGAGCTGCCAATCTCCTTTTGGGTTAGAATTACCATGCCATGCCTTGGTCATGGAAGAGGACAAAGCCAAATAAGAAGTGAAAGAGAGTGTGTGTGTGTGTGTGTGTGTGTGTGTGTGTGTGTGTGTGTGTGTGGTCTGCCCTCCTATCTGTAAGGATGGTAAGGAATGGAGGGGGTTAATGTCTGTATGTGTAATGATAGAGGTGTGTGCTCCTTCAACTTTGCCAACTAACGGTCTGCACACACACACACTGCATTGTTGAGAAGGAACCTGCAAGTAAGCATTTCGTTGGACGGTGTATACCATGTGTATCCCGTACACACAACTAATAAAACTTGAACCCCCCCACCCCCCCCCCCCCACCCCCCCCCCCCCCCCCCCCCCACCCACACAAACTGTATCCTCCCTCCCTCCTGTCTGTACCAGCTCCAGCTCTATACCCAGCCTCCCTTCCTCCTTGTACTGCCTGCACCAGCTCCAGCTCTAGCAAGATGTACTGTACCCAGCCTCCGTCCCTCCTCTCTTTGTGCTGAATTATGCATAATTGCAGTGGTGTACTTACACACATGGCTATGGGCATCATTACCATAAAAGCTTTCTCTTTTGGGGGGCAGAGCTAGGGGGTACGGGTGTTTTCAAGTAAGAGCGTGAATGTCCAGATGCAATCCCAAATGGCAGTTGATTTGTGTGTGTGTGTGTGTGTGTTGAGAGGGGGTCTATGCCTTGGGGTTTGGTGGGCTTGCGTGTATGTCTGAATGTCATTTTTGCCTGGCGCTGCTGAAAACATATGGGCTCCCCAGCTGTTCTCAATATGCAAATGAGGGACCAGCACACACCCACTGACCCAGACACACTATTCTCTCTTTACTCCCCTGTTTAAGGACCTACTGTCCCCCAATCCTGACACCACCCACCCCAAACAAATCCTACCCCCTCCTGTCAGACCCCCACCCCCATAGCCTGCTCGTCTCAGCTGCACAGAACACCATTAACCTGGCTGCCATTTTACCCACAAAGGAGATGGGATACAGTAGCCTGGGTGTCGGGCTAGCGTTTGAGCTTTCTAACTAGCCTGGGCAAAGCTAAGTTAACCACTAAGCGCTCTCCTCCCCACAGAGTCTGAGCTGATTAGACAGGCAGCTTGATTAAACCGACCTGATAAAGAGGGAGATAGAGGGATGAGACTGCTTTGAATAAGTAAACGTGCATATAGCCTAGCGAGGCTAGCTTCTTATCCCTATGGTGTCACCCATATTTAATACACTGCCAGTGCACAAGTCACTCTGCCTTGATGGGTACTACGTCCTTTATTAACTGTAATATGACAACTAGGCGACAAACCCTCAAAACACGTCAGAGGAAAACAACACAATACATTTTCAAGGTGCTGCCACAATGACATGGGAAATGTTAATGAACATGAATTTTCTGGGATTTCACACAATGAATTGCATCATCCATCTTGCTTGCCTTAGGTATTCAGTATAGTAGTGTACAGTATCTAGTGTTATTCTATATGATTATGTACAACAATGGATCCTCTCTGCCCTCACTCTGGATTGTCAAACATATTTCACTCTCATACACTGCATTGTGGTCTGATCGTGAAATGGTCGTGAAATGGCCGAATGCTAACCAGTGTTTTCTGGAGTGATTCAATTGCTGTGAGTTATGAGAGCGAGAGTAAAAATGATTTGATTACTTTGGCTTCAGTTCCGTGTCGTGGTTCCCCCATGGAGACGAGCCTGTGTGTGTGTGTGTGTGTGTGTGTGTGTGTGTGTGTGTGTGTGTGCATGGTGGGGCTGCTGGTGTGTACTATGTTCCCCCCTCTGCTCAGCACACACACACACACACACACACACACACACACACACACACACACACACACACACACACACACACACACACACACACACACACACACACACACACACACACAGAAACACATCAAAGGGCTTTAGAGCAGATGATAGCATATTTCCAGGACACAGATAATTCACAGAGGACTCAGTGCAGTAATTAGCTTTGACAGGTGAAAATGTCTGTGAAAGGCTGAGATTGTAACAGTGCAACCGTCCAGCGTAAAACACCAGGGCAACAGTACATCCATCCCGACTAACACCACATTAAGACCAAAAAGCACAAATATATTGCCTCATCCACGTTTAGCGTGCCGCCCGCTGTTTCCCTCCTGATACCCCTGATCCCCAGTGCTTTGACAAGGCATAATAAAAGGAGTATGAAGCGGCAGCATTGTGCGGGGGAACACAGTGCTGCATGCTGAGCGCTGTGTGAAGGGCGTACACTGCTGGGTCCCACGGTGCAGCAGCGCACCAGGCCCTATAGCGGGGAGTGCTGTGCATGCTAATGAGGCCATTATGTGGTGGAGATGGGCCGGCCGGGCGTGTACTCCCCTCCTCTTATTGCCTTTACAGTGGGGATTTAACAGTATGTTAGGAGGCTACCTAACGGCAGCCAGTCACCAATGTCACATATGGCACAATGTGCAGACAGACAGACAGACAGACAGACAGACAGACAGACAGACAGACAGACAGACAGACGCTGACTGCCACCCCATATTTCACTCATACCAAAACCAGCAACAGTAACGTTATCAAGGCCTTGCATAAAGAAAGATGGGGTGAAAGAGAAACAAAGAGAGGAAGCTCAACCAACCAGCGACATTTGTTTTGTAATTCTCCTGAGCGCCTTCATTAACGCAGCGGCTTGCGTTGTTTCTCTGAACACTCTGTGTTAGTTATTTAGGAGAACAAGTCAGAGGGGGTTAAGACTCAAGCGTATGCAAATGCAATTAGGGCCATTTGCATACCTGTTAAGCAGATGGCGGGCGTTAAAAGCAGTCCGCAGTCACCATCTTGGCTGAGCAGACAGCTGGCAGACAACGGCAGCCATTTTGTAGGTGCGCGGCACGGCGTTGCCAGGCTGACACAGCGTGGCGCCTGTCTCTCTGTGCCAGCAGATTGACGCGGGACTCTTAATACTAATCTGTAAGCCACGCAACTACTTCACAATTCAATTACAGCATTATCACACCCTAGGGCATTATGTTTGCTGAAGGTAAGCAGCAAAAATAAAAGAGAATTGTCTGTGCTACATTGCTGTGTCTACTGTATATTACTCAATAGCGATTATACAACGGGTGGTTTGGAATTCCCATTGCTAGAGCCTATCCTGCCCATGATATACTCGACAACATACACATGGCCAGTGCATTCATAAAAAGTTCCAACATTTATGTTGTTACCTAGCAACACACTACTACTCCGACTACTACTTTTACAGATCCACTGTCTCATCTGCCCAGCCATGCAATTTATAAAACTTGATCTCCACTGTAAAAAGCATCTAGACATTATCTCAGGATTTGCAACATTGTTGTAATATTTAAAATTAGATATCTACTCTGTCCCATAGTAATGAACGTATTCCGCATCTTTTCTCAGCAAGTCGAAATCACGAATCAGCATCATTTCATGGATATATACAAAGAAATGCCAATACAAAAACAGGTCAAACTAAATGAAATGCAGCTAGTTTTCGGTCTTTCCAGCTTCAGTCTGAAGTGATTGTGTTAGCTGTGTGGTTGGCTAGCTAGCAAGGGTGGAAGACAGACCCTCCATAGCAACCATTTTTGTATGCTACAATGTTCAACCAACGCTTGGGTACAGGGCAGTCAATACTTTACAGGGCTCCCGAGTGGCGCAGCGGTCTAAGGCACTGCACCTCAGTGCTAGAGACGTCACTACAGACACCCTGGTTGGATTCCTGGCTGAACCACATAATTGTGGTATAATTGCGCATAATTGTCCGGGGTAGGCCTCTCATGTATTATTGCTTAACTGTAGCCTGTCTTTGACGGTTTTATTTGTTTAAGACGATGAATAGTCCTCACACATTTTACACACCATTTGAATATACACCCAGCAATTGTCACATGACTTGTCACGTCTGTGTAAAAGGCTCAAACAATAGAACAGCGAAGCTGGAGGCCTGCTTACCAAGTGAAGTCTGCAACATTGTGTTGTTTGTAGATCTCTCTGTGTAAAGGTGTTCCTGTTTCAGGTCCAAACTATCTCTGTCCCCTTTGTCCTCTCCAGCCCAGAAGTTTTCAATCCCTTTCTTCTCCAACGAAAAAAAAATCACTTAAAGTCATTCTTATTTAATCAAATGTTTTCTATTTCTATGTATCTAAAGATAGGGCTTCTTGTATAGAAGGTCTTTTCAAAGCTCCTTGTGGGGAGAGAATTGTTCAAATATGGAGGAGAAAAGTCACATGAAATAGTGGATACTGTTCAGGCCACTGATCAGGCCCACTGTTCAGGCCACTGTTCAGGCACTATATGCTCACCGTCCTTTTCATCTCTCACTCAGGACTCGTTCACTCCTGAATATAGTTCAGCTGTACAGTGAATGGGTTATCAGGCACTACTATATAACCATCAGACAGTGAACTGTACTGTATCAAAACCAGCACCTCTTCCATCTCCATACAGATCAATAACCTCTGCCACCTCCTCTGATAGTAACCTGAGGGGTGAGGAAGAAAACTGGAGGCGAAAAAAAGATTTTCTCTGAATCTGCAGACGAGAGAAAAAAGTTCAAATTGTCCTTTTATCCTGGTTCATCAGATGTGGAGAGCATGGTGACTGTACAGTACATGCTTGGAGGGGGACTGACGAGAGAGCCCTGTTCAATTCAATATAAGAACTCTTGCTCAAATAGTCAGGTGGAATGAGTAAGAATGAGTAATCAGCGAAAAAATAAATAAAAAGACCTTTGACGTCCGTTTTTTATTCTCTCTCTTTCTCGCTGGCAAAGTTTTATCAAATGGTCTTGGACCAGGAAAGCCCCTACGGCGGAACCACACATACAGACATGCTTACACACACACAGATAGAGAGAAAGCGGGTGGTTGAGGGTTAGGATCTGACTGATGTGCTCCATACAGTGGCTGGTTCTGGTCCTGCTACTAGAGGAGGAGGAGAGCGAGAGCTGGCAGCGCTGGGTCCCTGGGCTCTAGGGCCGGGGGCAGTGATGGGCGAACTCTGCTAGCCTCTCTCCTCCATATTGATTTGCTGCTCCGCTTTTCTGAGGAGCATCTTGCTAGCGGGGATGAGAGCCTGCCTCGCCTCCCCTTGCCTCGGCTCGCCTGCCCACTCTGCCGCTGCCTGGCTGGCCCCAGCCGGCTCCCTGAGAACCCGGCACGGAGCAGAGGGCCACGGGAAGAGAGGAGCCAGAGAGCCCATGGCCATCGACAGCTGGGATCACCTGCTCCCTGGTTCATCATTCACTGCTTCCAAACAGGCATCAATCCTATCCTCTCGTTCTCTTCCTATTTTCTCTCTGTTTCTCCTCCTCCTCCTGCAAACAACAAGAGACAGGGAGAAAAAGAAAGAGTTGAGCTTAACTTGCAGCATTTTGCCCACAGTATACAGATGTCAATCCTGCGCTTTGATCAGGGAGGTCGGGGGGGGGGGGGGGGGGGGGGTTGGCATCCTCTCAGTTTGTGATGTGAACTTCATCACCCCCTGAGTAAAGAAAAGCTGAAATGGGAGAATGTTGAGTTAAGTGTGTCAGGCAGGAAGAAACTGCCTGCCAAGTGTACTCTGAGCTATTACTCTGACGATTTCCCATTTCCCTCCACATAGTAGCCAGTGACAGCATTTGGCTGATGATGCCTCTCCACACAGTAGCCAGTGACAGCATTTGGCTGATGATGCCTCTCCATAGAGTAGCCAGTGACAGCATTTGGCTGATGATGCCTCTCCACACAGTAGCCAGTGACAGCATTTGGCTGATGATGCCCCTCCACACAGTAGCCAGTGACAGCATTTGGCTGATGATGCCTCTCCACACAGCAGCCAGACAGCATTTGGCTGATGATGCCCCTCCACACAGTAGCCAGTGACAGCATTT
The DNA here is from genome assembly GCF_013265735.2 of Oncorhynchus mykiss. Lineage (NCBI taxonomy): Eukaryota > Metazoa > Chordata > Actinopteri > Salmoniformes > Salmonidae > Oncorhynchus > Oncorhynchus mykiss. The sequence goes on along the minus strand of NC_048569.1, from coordinate 61,725,442 downwards.
GGCTGATGATGCCCCTCCACACAGTAGCCAGTGACAGCATTTGGCTGATGATGCCTCTCCACACAGCAGCCAGACAGCATTTGGCTGATGATGCCCCTCCACACAGTAGCCAGTGACAGCATTTGGCTGATGATGCCTCTCCACACAGTAGCCAGTGACAGCATTTGGCTGATGATGCCCCTCCACACAGTAGCCAGTGACAGCATTTGGCTGATGATGCCTCTCCACACAGCAGCCAGACAGCATTTGGCTGATGATGCCCCTCCACACAGTAGCCAGTGACAGCATTTGGCTGATGATGCCTCTCCACACAGTAGCCAGTGACAGCATTTGGCTGATGATGCCCCTCCACACAGTAGCCAGTGACACCATTTGGCTGATGATGCCCCTCCACATAGTAGCCAGTGACAGCATTTGGCTGATGATGCCCCTCCACACAGTAGCCAGTGACAGCATTTGGCTGATGATGCCTCTCCACATAGTAGCCAGTGACACCATTTGGCTGATGATGCCCCTCCACATAGTAGCCAGTGACAGCATTTGGCTGATGATGCCCCTCCACACAGTAGCCAGTGACAGCATTTGGCTGATGATGCCCCTCCACACAGTAGCCAGTGACAGCATTTGGCTGATGATGCCTCTCCACACAGTAGCCAGTGACACCATTTGGCTGATGATGCCTCTCCACACAGTAGCCAGTGACAGCATTTGGCTGATGATGCCTCTCCACACAGTAGCCAGTGACACCATTTGGCTGATGATGCCTCTCCACACAGTAGCCAGTGACAGCATTTGGCTGATGATGCCTCTCCACACAGTAGCCAGTGACAGCATTTGGCTGATGATGCCTCTCCACACAGTAGCCAGTGACAGCATTTGGCTGATGATGCCTCTCCACACAGCAGCCAGTGACACCATTTGGCTGATGATGCCTCTCCACACAGTAGCCAGTGACAGCATTTGGCTGATGATGCCTCTCCACACAGCAGCCAGTGACAGCATTTGGCTGATGATGCCTCTCCACACAGTAGCCAGTGACAGCATTTGGCTGATGATGCCTCTCCACACAGCAGCCAGTGACAGCATTTGGCTGATGATGCCCCTCCACAGCAGCCAGACAGCATTTGGGCCTATTATAAAAATCACCATAGCGCTGGTGGAATTCATAAAAATGATCCTCAACAAAATACAGTCTTTACCAATAACAACCTACAGTATATCCCCAACCACAAAGGTCCACCAAGTTTGGGGTATTTTGCTATTGCCCCCCCAAATAACAAAAACTATGCAATAGAGACAGGAAAACTCTGCTTCACGGCCTTAGCTATTTGGCACATATTGAATGTGGAAGAATGTGAGGGTGTTTGCCAGTGTCATTCTAAACTTTGTTAAAAAACACGTGCTTTTTGTATTGTCTAAAATTATTCAAATGGTTTCAGCGCCCTCTTATTATGTTAATGGCAGTAGGGAACATTTCTTTATGGACTCTCGGCTCCATTGTGTCCTTCAACTGTGAAAGACCATGGTCAAACCGAACCCCCTCCACCCCATACCTCCATCACACCACTACCACGACACAACCTACAGGCCTCCTCTCTCCTCCTCACCCCACCTCTACTGTGACAAAAAATATATATTTTTAAAGTCCACAGGCTTAATTCCACACTGAGAAAATAAAGAAATACACTTTTGGAGACTCGCTGGGCGTTTGGAAGTTGGGAGTTGGCCGTTGAGGGGAGAGAAAGGGGGACATAGAGGGGACTGAGCTGTTGGGACAAGAAGAGGGGGTGTGTTAGGGGTACGAATAGGGGGAGACCGGGGGAGAGGTGCATGTCTCAGACACAATAATACTATTCATTGGGCTCAGACATGGGTGTTAACTCCCCTCTGCCAGGACACAATGGGGCTCCCCGACATTCAGACAGCCTTGGTGATATTGTTAGTTCAGGGCTGCATTCCCCCGGCCGCGGGATGAAGCGGACGCATTGTGCCGGGCCGGCAGGATGGATGGAAGGAGGCTTGAGAGGCAAAGAAAGAAAGAACAGGGCGTTTGTCTATCTGTCAGCTCTGAAGGAGAGGGCAGAGGCAGAGGGGAGGGGTACATGGGGAATGGGGTGGTACAGGGGGAGCTTTCGCCCCATGGCATTGGACTTGTGTTTAGAAATCATGCTATAAATATTATTGAAGCAGCCAAGTGCAGAACTAAAGACCCGTGGAAAGAAGGGGATGGGGAAACAGAAGGAACATAGCGATGAAGGCATGACGCTCTTTCCTAAGAAAAGGGGGCTTTGACATGTGGTTTGCATATCGCTATAGTGTTTAGACACATTTTGTTACCGCCTTGCCTTGGTAGAGGGAGACCGAATGAGAGAGAGGGAGTGAGACTAAGAAGGGGGTAGAGAGAGAGGGAGTGAGAGAAAGAAGGGGGTAGAGAGAGAGGGAGTGACACTAAGAAGGGGGTAGAGAGAGAGGGAGTGAGAGAAAGAAGGGGATAGAGAGAGAGGGAGTGAGAGAGAGAAAGAAGGGGATAGAGAGAGATGGAGTGAGAGAGAGAAAGAAAGAAGGGGATAGAGAGAGAGGGAGTGAGAGAAAGAAAGAAGGGGATAGAGAGAGAGGGAGTGAGAGAGAGAAAGAATGGGATAGAGAGAGAGGGAGTGAGAGAGAGAAAGAAGGGGATAGAGAGAGAGAAAGAAGGGGATAGAGAGAGAAGGAGTGAGAGAGAGAAAGAAGGGGATAGAGAGAGAGGGAGTGAGAGAAAGAAGGGGATAGAGAGAGAGGGAGTGAGAGAAAGAAGGGGATAGAGAGAGAGGGAGTGAGAGAAAGAAGGGGATAGAGAGAGAGGGAGTGAGAGAGAGAAAGAAGGGGATAGAGGGAGTGAGAGAAAGAAAGAAGGGGATAGAGAGAGAGGGAGTGAGAGAGAGAAAGAAGGGGATAGAGAGAGAGGAAGTGAGAGAAAGAAGGGCATAGAGAGACAGGGAGTGAGAGAAAGAAGGGGATAGAGAGAGAGGGAGTGAGAGAGAGAGAAAGAAGGGGATAGAGAGAGAGGGAGTGAGAGAAAGAAGGGGATAGAGAGAGAGGGAGTGAGAGAGAGAAAGAAGGGGATAGAGAGAGAGGGAGTGAGAGAAAGAAGGGGATAGAGAGAGAGGAAGTGAGAGAAAGAAGGGGATAGAGAGAGAGGGAGTGAGAGAGAGAGAAAGAAGGGGATAAAGAGAGAGGGAGTCAGAGAAAGAAAGAAGGGGATAGAGAGAGAGGGAGTGAGAGAGAGAAAGAAGGGGATAGAGAGAGAGGGAGTGAGAGAAAGAAGGGGATAGAGAGAGAGGGAGTGAGAGAAAGAAGGGGATAGAGAGAGAGGGAGTGAGAGAGAGAGAAATAAGGGGATAGAGAGAGAGGGAGTGAGAGAAAGAAGGGGATAGAGAGAGAGGGAGTGAGAGAGAGAAAGAAGGGGATAGAGAGAGAGGGAGTGAGAGAAAGAAAGAAGGGGATAGAGAGAGAGGGAGTGAGAGAAAGAAGGGGATCGAGAGAGAGGGAGTGAGAGAGAGAGTAAGAAGGGGATAGAGAGAGAGGGAGTGAGAGAAAGAAGGGGATAGAGAGAGAGGGAGTGAGAGAGAGAAAGAAGGGGATAGAGAGAGAGGGAGTGAGAGAGAGAAAGAAGGGGATAGAGAGAGAGGGAGTGAGAGAGAGAAAGAAGGGGATAGAGAGAGAGGAAGTGAGAGAAAGAAGGGGATAGAGAGAGAGGGAGTGAGAGAGAGAAAGAAGGGGATAGAGAGAGAGGAAGTGAGAGAAAGAAGGGGATAGAGAGAGAGACGTGAAATGTAGCTGCAGCGGTTGCCGCGTGTTTTGACACAGGGCTGAGGTGGCGATGTCCAACGTCCAACTACCGCGAGACATACTTTCCTCCAGCTCGGTAGATACCCAATGTTTCCTCCCCAATCCACGGATACTATACGAACCCAGAACTGAGACAATACCAAGAGAGTGGAGAGGAGTGATAGTGACAGGTGATAGTGACAGGAGGGACAGTGACAGGAGTGACAGTGACAGGTGTGTATGAGAGTGTGTGTATGAGAGTGTGATAGCAGCACAGTGGGCATGGCAGAGAGAGCGCTGTGACTAGGAGATCCCGTTTAAAGAAACATGGAACAGATACACACTTTGCTAGCCTCGCTATGATAACACACACACACACACACACACAGAGAGAGTATGAGACTGAAAGCGGAAGAGGCTCAGGAGTGAATGATGAGAAATGTCATGTGCATATGACACATCTTTCTGTCAATGCTCATGTTTTTTGAAGATACCATTGTGTTTGAGTAACCAAATCACTGAGGATTCAAATTGCAGGTAGGGAAACAATGACAATGCATTTATATGAGGTCAATCGGAAAGATCAAAAATCAACCTTTGATTCAAAACCTCAGAATTCCAAGAGACGGAATCACGAAGGATGGCAGTGTGTGAATGCGTGGTAGAAGTGATGTCACTATAAAAAGGGACATGGATCGTAATGCGCATGCGGACACACACACTGGATATCTGCACACTATATATATCCAGCTTTTATGAACAGTACTTTGTTTGTTTCCCCTCTGGTAAACTCTGACCAGTGGTTCCCATGGCAACCTTGCCTCCTCTCTCCCTGAGTGTGTGTGTGTGTGTGTGTGTGTGTGTGTGTGTGTGTGTGTGTGTGTGTGTGTGTGTGTGTGTGTGTGTGTGTGTGTGTGTGTGTGTGTGTGTGTGTGTGTGCGTGCGTGCGTGCGTGTGTGTGTGAGAGAGAGAGAGAGAGGGAGAGAGATGAACAGGGGATCGTGGAAGGCTAGCAGGGAGTGGGGGCTGTTCCGCAAGAGCTTAAGAGCTAAGTATCTCAGATGCACTGTGTAAATGTACATGTGTGTGTATTTACATACCTATGCACAGTCTACATCAAAATGAAGGTGAACATGTATAAATGTTTCTTCCTCATTACTACAGAACTGCTATTACTAATACTACTTGTGACACAAGCTCACATGCTTAGTAAATTCTTGTAATAATACTTTTTTTATGTTGATATTTCAAACATGAATATATGCTTGAGCCTAAAGGATAATCCCTGGAAAGCTCCTTATTCCACCATCACTAGTGCCTGGAACTTACATCCAAACGCAGCCACACAATGTACAATGCCACCTCCATGGGTATCTCAGTCAGTGAGTAGATAAACAGGCTTTTGATGAGACAGAGACCACTCTCAGGGTGTTATTTGTGGCTGGGGATCTCAAATAGAGCACTACTTTTGACCAGAGTCAAAACCCAGTTCTGGTCTGGGGGCCAGGGGGTTTGATGAGGAGGTGTTGGGCCAGGCCAGGCCAGGCATTGCAGGGTTGGGCTCTTGTTAGGGGGGCCAATGCCCTTCAGTGGTGAAGGGGGACCAGGTCTTTGTCCCGGTGGAGGGGATTACACCGGCGGGACAGCCCAGACAATGTCTCCCCTCCTGGGAGGGCTGGGTCAACCCGCTCCCCACCAATGACGGGGGCAGTCAACTGCTCACTGACTCAATTAAACACACAGAGAGAGAGAGAGAGAGAGAGAGAGAGGAGGAAAGGGAAAGAAGGAGGATAAGAACGGAGGAGAGAGAATGAGAGAGAGGGATGAGCAGCATGGGGTGATACTTAACGAGGGGTAGAGGGTAACAGAGAGGGGAGAGGGGAGGAGAGGATGGAGGGGTTTTAGTCGGAGATTAGGGAGGAGTAGATGAAAGGATCAGGTGTGAGGGACGGCAGGAGGGAAAGGAGGAGCGAAGGGTGAGAGAGACCAGTGGCTCAAAGAACAAGAGGATAAATAAAGGAGTGGAGAGAGAAAAGAGGGGAATGGTGAGCTAGGTGAGGATGACCCTGAAGGTACTGGAGGCCTTTCTTCATGCACTTCAAAATCAAAGTCCTCTCAATATGCCAACGCACACCCGCCCATTCAAATCCAATGACAAATGCACCAGATAATTCCATTAGGGGGGACTTTTATAGAGGATATTTAGGGGACAGTTAAGGAATCCAGGTAACATAGCACAACAAGGGCACAGACAGATATGGCTCTGCAACACTTAACAGGGATTTGGCAGCCCAGTTGATTGAACATGCCAAATCCCATTTGTCAGAGGGGTGCACGCGTTTGTATCGACACGCTGTAACCTTGTGGCTCCACAGAAAGAGACCTCAGGTGTGTGTGCTGCTAGCAGGCACACGGGTAGGCAGGCAGGAGAGGATGGGTGGGTGTTCCTTCTCTCTCTCCTACCCTCTTTTTCTCTGCCGGCCGCAGTGGAGGGAGCCCCCCCTCCTCCCTCCATCCCCAGTGGTAGGGCTGCCAGACAGGAGTGCTCAGCAGCTCTCCGACCGTTATTGATCCTGAGAGCGAGTGGACTGGGGAGCTCCTCTCTCGCTCTCCACAACTTTTCCCTGCTCTCCCCTCACTTCATTTATCAAAGTTAAGGAAGTCTTCTAAAAAAAGGAAGAGGTGGTCACCAGGATGTTATCTGACTTCATGAAAGAAATCACCCCTGGGCACTCCAGAAAAAGAGGAGGATGCTCTTATCGGTAGAGAGTAGATACCCTCCATACAAGCACCATGCAATCACAGCCAGACAGCCAACCCACCAATCAGCTGACCAACCCACTCAGAGGCAGTAGAAATAGAAATAGCAGGTCCAGGAGCACCACATGAAGTGATGGAGTGACGGGGGGGGGGGGGGAGAAGAATCCTAGAACATGTATTACTGTACCTGTTCCTGCCAGTCCAAATCTGCAGTGAAATAACACTGTAGGGAAAATGAATGACCAGGATATCAGATGCGTGAGTTACCACAGGAAACCTTATTCGCAGCCCCATGCTTTTAGGCTCCAGTTCGACATGCATTTCAACCAATAAGAGGCTAGAATGCGGTGTCCCTTCTCTGAAAGGACTGGAAGTGGTTCTACAGTGGAGTACATCTTTGGCTCCATTGTTGCTGTTTCTCTCTGCACATAAAAGGCCGGGGGAGCCCAGGCAACAGGGAACTGCACTCCTGGCTGAGTCCTGCCGCCTCTCGCCAAATGAACAGGCTATACGTTCCTGCCTCTTTGTGCTGGGTAATTACCACAATGCATTTTCTCGTCCAGCTAATTAAGTGAGTCCCTCCTGTCTTGTTCCTCTCCAGCACCATTTGAGTGAGAGGAAAGAGAGCTGGGAGAGGGTCGTCAGGACTGGTGTCTGTGTCCCTTTGGTTGTTTACAGGGACAATAGCGGCCTGATGTCTCAGCAATCAGGGGACATGTGGAAGAAAAAAAGAGGGTAAACAGGACAGGGTGGAGGGGGGAGCGGATTGACTGACATCGCACCAGGGAGTCTACTGGCACACTGCTACTAAAGGGACAATAAGGCAAAACAACATCGCTGTGGTCATTGTTTAATGTTGGAAGACTGAGATTTTAGAAAATAATAGGAGTCAGTATATACCTTGAAAACAGTCAAATCAGACCGCTTTACAATCAGATCTGCGCAATATTGATTTTCATACCATTCAATTACAGCTATTTGTTTAACTAGTCTAGTCAAGAAACTGACTTCACTAAATGTGCTCTTAACACAATACAGGCCTTTATTACAACACAGGAAAGAGGTGGTCTTTTTTCAGTTGCTCACACCATTCAATATCCTTGCTTGGTGATCAGTGAGTCTGTGAGTAACACAACTAGCCTAGGTTATTGGGGACATAGATCAGCAGTCTAATTTAAATTCCACTTTCTAGGAGAGTTGCTATGTGTGTTTCCCCATCGCCCCCTCTCTTTCCATTGTCTAAAGGGCTGCAGCAGTCTTTCACCCCTTAGACCAGGGCTGGACTGGCTGTCTGAGTCTCTACTCCACTCCAGGGCTAGCCGCTAGACACATGCACCCCTCGACCCCCCAGCCTCCCTAGGCCCCCAGCCCAATCTGAGCCCTTTTCCTTCCCACAGTCAAGTTCCTGCCAAGGCCTTGACAGACAGGGTGACATCACAACCGAGAGGCAGGCAGGGGGTCGCCTCAGCACCCTGGACAACACAATACAGGGCATCTGGCGGGAGGGGGGGGGGGGGGGGGGGGGGGGGGGGGCAGCACAAAGGATTTACATCCCCCAGAATATGATTATAGTTTATATGGAGGTTGAGACATAAATGTGAGAGCTAAAGAAATAGGAGCAAAACAGATTAGGAATCAGAGAATGATTCAGTGGTGGTAACTGTAGGGGTATAGGAGAGGATGCCAGTCTGTCAAGACTACAGAGGATAAAGAACCAGTTTTGGTGAGGTTTAGTACTGATGCAAAATCAACAGAAAAATAACAACAGATGATTCTTATCAAAAGTTATGAAGAAACTGAACAAATGTGTCTTCATTTTTTTGTTTCATAGCCGATACGAATTGCATCTCTCACTTCTAACGTATTGACCAATTGATGGTCATCGGACGATGAGGAGAGCAGGTGTCTTGGTGTGTCCTATTTCAGGGCTGTATGCGTCTGTGTGTCTACTCACAGACAGCTTGTTAATTTGGAGAATCTAAGACTGTTGGTCTAGAACTAGACAATGGCTCCAATGTGATAGAAATTAGTGTCAGGGTGCACTCTGTACCCCCCTTCTCTGTCTGCTGGTGTCTGTGTGTGTGCGTACGAGTGTGTATCTGCTCTGTGTGCACACATAAACTAAATGAGCTGTGTGTATGCATTGTATAAGTACACAGGCCCAGTGTATATATTAGCAATGTGACTTGACCCTGGCTGCCTGAGCCAATGTTTTGCGATGCACTGGGCGTGGGAAAAAGGGGAGACCTCTTTTCACAGATGCTCTGGCCGTTGCATTGAACCAATGGAGGCCTGGACACCCTGCGCCCCCCCACCCCCCCCCACCCCCCGCCCACCCACCCACCCACCCCTTTCCTATTCAGTCCGCAGCCTGCTGCCTTTTCAGAGAATAGGCAGCAGGCTCCCCCTCTTCCTAAACCCCCCTTAATAAATGCACCTCACTATTCAGCCCCACGGTTTGTATAGAAATGCTGCCAGAGGCCTACTCGGCTTCTAGAGCATGCCGTTTTCCAGCTGAGAGAGAGAGAAAAAACAATATTCTACATCTCCCTCAGCCACTGGGAAAGCTAGAGCTCCTTGACCCTGCCCAGCTCTTCACATCCACACCCACCGCCAGCCACTCAGTTTTGATACTTCTCCTTACTGTCATTAGCCATCATTTTCTTTGAAGAGAACAGAACTCTCTCTCTCTCTCCCATTCTCCCTCACTCTCTCCCTCCCTCAGCAGCAGCCAACCCTGCTGCAGATAGACTTTAATTTATGTTAACATACGCCACTACTCCCCATATAGTGGCTGCTACCCCGCCCTCGCTCCACTCCATTCACTGAATTCATCTGAAGAGATTTATTTCCTATCAAGCCGTATAATGTGGAGGGTATCATTTAAATCAACTTTTAAGAACAGCCCAGCAGAGCAGTTTATGCAACAAATATGTAAAGCTTGGGAACATCTTCTGCAAACAGCAGGCTTTCAAGCGGATGTTAACTTTGAGAACCATGGGTATTTGAGATTAGCTGCTATTGCTAAAACTCAGCTCAATCTCCTTCTACCCATAACACATGCAATATTTGTTTTGGATACCATCATGAATGTACTTCTGAATAACAGTAACAAAATAGGACAAACTACTTTATCTTAAATAGTGTAATTGTGGCATTCCAGGTTAACAACATGTGAGTACTATTTCAGGTTGCAGTTAGAGATTGCCGGTGGGCATATCAGACTATCTCTATACCTGCTGATGGTCTAACCGTGTTGAGGAAGTAAAATAAGTGCTCTGAGTGAGAAGGGCTTGTTCCACAGAACCAGAAAGGACTCCATCTCCTCTGTCCAACATGCCATGACGTTGTAGAGCATGGCTGAATTGGGTTTGGGGTGGAGGGATGGAGAGGAGGAGAGGGGGGCTGAAAGAGGAGATATGGTTCGCTGGATCTGAGGCACTGTAAATGAGAGGATTACCGCTTCCCTCCTGGAGCTTATCCATAAACATAAGAGAGAGTGGTTGGGTGTGGAAATGCTGCTATGTGTAAAATCACAAATCCTTGGCCTACTCCTCTTCCTACGTACAATTGTAACAAAGACACATATGGAGACATGTGTCGTAAAGGCTATATAAGGCAAGTAGAGTGATGTGCACGTGTACTTGCACGGCTGTACGCTAGCTAGCTAATTGTAGCTATATCGATGCACATTGTCTCTACTTTAAATGTACTAAAGTTTTGCCTACGCTTTTAGCCCCCGAGCATCTTCTAAACCAAAGCAGGTCTTCATCGATCTATCTATTTTGCAAATATGATATTGACTCCATATGCTATGACACGGGCAGTTCCATTGAGTTGCGGAAGCGGAGCGAGGTTGAGAGGTGGTCGGATAGTATGGATGATAGCCCACAGGCTCTGGAAACTTTCCTCTGATCTTCTGTGTCTGATTCTAAAATGCAAGTCTTCCTATGGGCAATGCTGATGTAGAACCCAGACCCATGTCATAGAATGTGGCTAGGGCCTGGAGGAAAAATGCATTTCTCTTTCCTCTGATGAAGAACTTCACTTCTCTGTGGACGAGCTCCATCTCTCCTGCCTCTGTCTACTCTGTTCTCTCCAGGAGGGTTAGCTGTGCTCAGTGGCTCCCTGCCATTCACTGACCTGTTAGCTGTTAGCATGCTGTGGCAAATCTCAGGGCTATCACTCAAAACTAGGAAGTGAACAGGGGAAAAGTATATAGAGTGACTCACATAAGTAGCTGGTCCTATTTCTACCCATCCACTGGTGCATGGAGCGTAGTATAAAATATAATCTTTGTAGTACAAGGGCAAAGGTCAACATATCTTCCACAAAATGTGCCTCACAAGGACTATCACTTCAAGTCAAGATATTAGCAATTATAAGTGTATATGACAGCTGAGCAGCCATGTCTCTAGGTAAAGTGTAAAATAATTAAGTGTTGTCTAATATGATACTGAATATTCAATACCACCACACAAACGCCTCACAGAGGTCTGCTGAGGGAATTCATTACTTTCGTTTTCACCAATGAAACATCTCATGACTTTTACAATCACAGTGGAAAAACAGACACACTACTCCATCCCATCCTGGAGCGACTCCAACGCTTCTCACAGAGGCTGAGCCCAGCGTGGGAGAGAGAGAGGCAGCCACAGAATTTGATGTGCTGAAAAAAGTACTCATTTCTTTTTCAATCTGTGTTTCACAATGCATGTGTGCCTGGAGAATTGCTGCTAAAGTTCACATGGGGAGGGAGGTGACTGAACCCCCGTCTTGCAAAAAAAACTCACCAGAGTAAAAACAGAGAGAGAGAGAGAGAGGAGAGAAAGAAAAGAAAGAAGGAATAAAATAAGTGCCATTGAACTCTGACTTGAGATTGTGCTGTTAGGGACAGAGAGAGGGAGAGGGGGTGTGTGTGTTTGGGAGAGGGGGGGACAGAAGTGGGTTAGGGAGAGGGTTTTAGGGGGAGGCATGGCTTGGGCTGAGGGGAGGCGGGAGGAGGGGGCAGTGGGGGAATTAGAGGGGTGAGGGACTTAGCCACACTCGCAGCCTTTTCCACATGAGCACACCTTGCACACACACTCTGCCAAGGTCCCCCAAGTATCTTAAAGGGATAAGGAGCATGGACAAAGGAATTAAAATATAGATTACACAACCAGGCCACCCTACGCCTCATCTGCCAAAACTCAAGAATCAAACAAATTGGATGAGACATTTTAAAGAAGGGGTAAAAGTGAGAGAGGGTGGAGGAATGAGAGTGTAAAAAACACACACAAAGTTGCCAGGGCTAAATGGATGAGGGCCTGGCATACAGTGCTTTCAGAAAGTATTCACACCACTTGACTTTTTCCACATTTTGTCATGTTACAGCCTGAATTCAAAAATGATTAAATGTAGATATTTTTTGTCACTGGTACCCCAAGTAGAATTCTATTTTAGAAATGTTAATAAATGAAGAAAAAATGAAAAAATTAAATGTCTTGAGTCAATAAGTATTCAACACCTTAGCAAGCGTAAATATGTTCAGGAGTAAAAAAAAAGTGCTTAACAAGTCAGAAAATAAGTTGCATGGACTAACTATTTGTGCAATAATAGTGTTTAACATGATTTTTGAATGACTAATTCATCTCTGTACCCCACATATACCATTTTCTGTAAGGTCCTACAGTCAAGAAGTGAATTTCAAACACAGATTCAACCACAAAGACCAAGGAGATTTTCCAATGCCTCGCAAAGAAGGGCACCTACTGGTAGATGGGTAAAAAAAAAACAGACATCCATTATCCCTTTGAGCGTGGTGAAGTTATTAATGACACTTTGGATGGTGTATCAATACATCCAGTCATTACAGGGATACAGGCATCCTTCCTAACTCAGTTGCCGGAGAGGAAGGAAACCACTCAGGGATTTCACCATGAGGTCAATGGTAACTTTAAAACAGTTATCGTTTAGTGGCTGTGACAGGAGAAAACTGAGGATGGATCAACAACATTGTAGTTACTCCACAATACTAACCTAAATGACAGAGTGAAAAGAAAGAAGTCTGTACATAATAAAAATATTCAAAAACATGCATCCTGTTAGTAACAAGGCACTAAAGTAATACTAGGAGATGATTTCACCTTTCAGCAGGTCAATAAACTAAAACACAAGATCAAATCTACACTGTTGCTTACCGAGAAGACAGTGAATGTTCCTGAGTGGCCGAGTTACAGTTTTGACTTAAATCTGCTTGAAAATATATGGCAAGACCTGAAAATGGTTGTTTAGCAATGATCAACAAACAATTTGACAGAGTTTGAAGAATTTTGAAAAGGACAATGGGCAAATGTTGCACAATCCAGGTGTGGAAAGCTCTTAAAGTCTTACCCAGAAAGACTATCAAAGGTGATTCTAACATGTATTGACTCAGGGAGTTGAATACTCATCTAATCAAGATATATTAGTGTTTTATATTTCATTAATGTTTTACAAATATTATAATTTTTCTTCCACTTTGACATTACACAGTATTTTGTGTAGATCGTTGACAATTTTTTAAAACAATTAAATCAATTTTAATCCCACTCAAGGGGTGTGAATACTTTCTGAAGGCAGTGTAAATATTGTTAATATGACTAAAATCATGGGAAATTGATGATGGCCAAACAAAAGTTATCCAAGACTAAATTAATCTGTAATCAGAAAACAAAAATCAAGATTTCTCTTTTATTGTGAAGTTTCCGTGTCCCGAGATCGACCTCAGACTCTGGCCTAACTTAAACAGTTGAATTTACGTCAGGAGTTAGCTGTTGGTCTACAGTCTTCCACGTCTTCTGCCTCACTGGGTCTAAGAAGCATAAGGTCTGGTGTGTTTCAACTCTGCTGGCATTACAATTTGGTAATTTTCCAAATCCTACATATTATTTTTTTTATGTGTCCATACAGTATTTGTTAAGACTAGCAAGTAAAATTGTTGTTATTGTTTCTAAGAGACATTTTCTGACACAGTGTGAAATGTTCCCACATGAATGAGAAGTACAGGGCCTCTTCAGAATATAAACTGTTCACCCCCCTCCCCCTCAAAAAATAAAATAAAACTCATTATGCATGCTAAGATAGCATTGTGGTTACTATTAGGACTCTCACCTGTTCTCCTTGTCCAGGCCCACACAGCTACTGATCTCTCTCACTCAAATTATTTCTCTGCGTTTTTTTGTTTTTCTGGCTTGAGATGATGATATATCTGTCCAAGGTCCTGCATCCTGCAAACACAGAAAATTCAGTTGAGATGGTGATGCATGTAGTCAAATTTCTGCAGTAGTTGTTTTTGTATGACACCGCAGGCATATTTTCAGGTCTTGAGGTGTCTGAATAAGGGGAATATTGTTTAGCAGTACTGGAGAGAGACCTTAGGGATTACACACATATAATAGAATGCCTCTGATGCCACACACACACTCTACAAAACAATAAATTGCTTAATGACACTGAGCCTTCAGTCATCAGATGACCTAGCTCTTGAACATGGACTCCATGAGTAGCTATAGAAGACATCTTGAATAAATAATGTTTAATTACAGATGTTTCCATGTCAATATAGCCTCAATTGTACATACAGGACCAGTAATTATCTCCACTGCGTTGGTATAATGCAGCCTAGTTATTATCAAATGTAATATACTATTTGTTAATTTAATAATAATAATAATGTGTACATTATTCTCAGAACAAAATAATAAAACATTTTGAACGTTTAGAGAACAAGTCGCCTACTGAAATGTATGTGAAAATATAAGATTGTCTTAAACTACAGACCAAGACACAATTATTCACTTGTCGGACCCTTTACACTTACAGCCTCTGAAATATTAGACAAAATCAAATGTAGGCTACATCAAGTAACCAAATGCATATGCTATGGTTAGGTAACAACGAAAGTATCCGTTCGATGTAGTCCTACATTTCATGGAAACAATGGTAACTTAGGCTATCTGTCGCAAAAATATCTACCGTCCTATATGCACATCGACTTTTCAAGTTAAAACATTACAATCGAACCATAATGTAGGCTACCGCAATATTGTAGTGGAGGAAACAAGAAATGCCACATCTTCGACAGAGATGGAAATAGTCCAGCAAAAAAAGATTTAATGAGAATAATGCTGAAATATTGGCTATTTGCTTGAGTGAATTATAAACTATTTTCTCAGAACAACAGAATATTTGGGGAAATTTAAAAAGTAATCCACAACTTTTGAACACTAAGCAACATAAAATGTAAACGGTATTACAGGCATATTCAGTGTGTTCTTTATCAGATAATGGATACCAGGATACTTCTCAATAGCCAATAGAAGAATTATTCCCTTCAAACTAGGCATGATAAATTAAACTCTGAGAACTGATGCAACATAACGAGGAGTTTGTGCTGGTTTAAAATTGAAAATTGAATTCAAGCTGACCCGCGTGTTTCAAACTTTAGGCTACTTCACCCCCATCACAGTCACACGTTTAATTATGTCGAGAGCACGCTCGCCCACACTGTGCAACACACAACACATTCAATTTTGATGAGCATACTAAAATGGATGCTTACATTTACAGGTTCTTGTTTAATCAGAAAGATGTATGTTATAGTCTTATATTGTTGTATGCTACTGCAGGCCAGGTGTTCTACACGTTTTCGTGATAACCCAGGCCTAAAATTGGCCGAAGTGACATCAATTGTTCCATACTAGTAAACATATTCTAATAACCTTTTCGATTTTATACAGTAAAAGAAAATGTAGTAGCAGGTCTATGTAATGTGTGAAACATGGTTTTTGGGCCTCATGACAATTTGCATTTGAGTTGAGGCACTAGGCTTTCAAGTTGGCCCTGTCATAGATATTTAAAAAATGGTAATCTTCAACCTTTCCATTGGACACAAGGTCCGCACACAAGCTATGCACAGAGACACACACTGTTAGTTCCTATTGTTAATCCAATATAAAATGCTGAAAGATAACAATGCATCCAGCTTTCAAAAAATGTGGCACCATCCTTAGCATTGCCAGTGGAACAGCATATCAGCCTTTCATTTTTTCCATTTTGTTGCATGGGTCAGAGGCTGTTGCTAAGCTACCAAACTCTGAATTCATAAGTTCATAGAGAAAAGTAATAGGTCATTTGCTTGCTTCTTGAGGTGAAAATAAAAATAAACATCGACTTTGTAAATTCATGATGGCACCAATGTGAACCTGTGGCTGATGTCAATCAACAATGCAGACAATTAAAAAGGGGTATAATAATGATAATAATTAATAATTAAATAAAAAATAAAATAACTTCCTATGAGTAAACTTACAGTACAAGGGTTTGAGGATAAACAAAATATAATGGACTCATTTCAGGGAATTCAGTTATTAGACAATTTTACCGAGTTTTTGCTTTACATTCATCCTCTGACAGCTCATCGGGGAGTTGGTGATTACAGACAATAGGTAGCGTTTAAAAACAATTCAACCATTGGTATATTGAATATGCACATTGGATCCTTTTTGTATACCATGGGGAGAGAATAAACCAGAACAATATAGGATTGATTTGCTACACAGAACTATGATCCGGACATTGTTATGCAAACAATTAAGCACTATGGGGACATCCACAAACCCTTGCACATCCACCATCCACCCACCCTCACCAGCTAAAGAGTCCAGTATAGTATCATGTATGATGACACTATAGGCCTACTGATAGTATCTACTGTATAGGTCTGTTTTTTCAAGATGGCGACATGGCTTTACATCCTAATGTAAACCTAAAACAATTGTCCCACACTGTAAATATGATATCTACCTTGTTCAAACACGCCAAACAATAAGAAAATAAAAGCTGGCGGAGCGTACAATGTATTGAGCAGACATTCAGACAGTCATCATATCTGCAAAAGGTAAACACACAGCAAGATACTGGACGTGGCCCCACCAAATGCATTGTGTTATCAGTGTCCTGTAAGGCTGCATACCAAACGTAGGCTAATAGCCAAATTTCTCATCTACAACAGAGGTTAGAAATACACCTCATGTATACACAACCATCTTCCCCCTCCTTTCTGATTGGTCTCCAGCAAGGTGTCTGGAACCCTCTCATCTACTCTCATATCTCTTTGTTTCTCCAGTGTAATCAAATGCAGCATGGATTTAGGGGAGTACAAATGTATTTTCATCTAGATTTCATCTTGGCTGCTTATGCCAGGTGCCGAGACAGAGACAAGCCTCCATCTGCTGGGGGCCCTGGTGGCAGCCACTCAGACATACAAGACCATACAGACACATATTCATGTGGGAAAACTTCTAGCCATGCTCTCAGGCACACCACACACTGCATTTCAATCTCAAAGGAGCCCTGCCTAGATCCCTCATTTATTAGGCCTCAGCACTACATGAATTTCACTATGATTTGTCTGTGGGTGGTGCGGTGTGGGTTGTTTAGGCCTTAAATCACAGACTACTAAGGTGTCTGGGCTGGAACCAGGAAGGAAGCCGCATTAAACTGATAAGATGTAAATATGGTATTAAATGTAGAGGTGATTCAACGTACATGAGTTGGGTTGCGTCCAGAGAGGTATGCCGCTGAATGATTTATCATAAACGTATAGACACTGGAATAGATGGTTTATCTTAGTACCATTGGTAATGTGTAAATAGTGACCTATTTTCAAATGTGTAATATTACAGACAAAGAATAACTGAATTTAAACCGCCCAAAATTGGCATGATGTCCCATCAGCCTGCAATTTCAAAAAATAGACCAGAGCTTACATTGCCTATATTTTGGGTGACTTTGCTCATACCTGAAACAGTGCACAACGAACATACCAAAGCAGCAAAATCCATAAATCAGTATCCTAGAGCTAAACATAGTGAACACAAGAGTAACCTGTATCACACAGCCACATGTCAGAGTTAAACTTGAAGTGTTCCATGTAGAAAATATAATTCAAATCTGGGCCTACATCCTCAATGAACCACCCACAGCCTATTAAACAAAGGCCTTTAAAAGAGCCTGGAGTATCCTAGGTTACTCCCCAGCTATAACCACTGGGCCAAGCCCTGGGTTTACTGCAACAGGATGGGCCAGGCAGGTAGGCCTAGCTATAACCCTCTACTGTGGTGCAGTCTCCCCTCCTCTCCTCTCCACCCCTGTACATGGCGACTAGGAGTGAATGAACGGCAGCCAAGGTAGCTAGCTTGTTTCAAATTCAACAGGCCAATGTAAATCCCATCTCACGACCAGGGAGTGCATGGGACTGGACTGGAGCATCAGTGAGATCGATGACGGACACTTGTCCATCCAAAAGAGGTTGACATAAATACGCCCTGCAATCGGGTCATCTCTCACCACCCAGCCAACCCTGGCCCTGGCGGCATTATCTGGCACTCACAATCACCTCCGATTCACTCAGCGGTCAACGTTGGGAGTCCGGAGAGCACTCACAGCCTACCTGTCAATTATACACATTCCTCTGTGTATTTACTGCCATGCAAGCCTCACTGTTATGGCCATCCTTAATCAGATCAACAGCTGTCAGTGACAGTAACCAGCCTGTAAACAGTATATTGCCAAAGCAAAAGACACACAACTCAAAGTACAGTGTGTTACCAAATGATAAAGGTTGCTTTACCTTTATACGGTTATATTAACACATGTTTATGTGCCGCCCTTCCTCACCACACTTCCTAGAACATTCGGATTGGACCGCCCTGCATCTTGGTTTTAGTAGACCCACTTATGGGTCAGCATCATCATAATGTGTATTGTGTGTAGAAGAATGCATGTTTCCTTGTCTGTACCCATCTGTAGGCTACATGGAGGGCTAGATGTTATCTCTGGAAGCAGGGCACACAGAAAACTGACATTTTGTTTTCTCCTCTGAGGGTCTGAGAGACTTTTCTAATGAGAGCATCATACACAAGGCCAGGGTTATGATGGTACAAACATCTTCACATTGTTCCTTCAGCCCAAATGAACATAGGCCTACCAGTTATTAGACTATACAGAATAATGCTGGTGATGACAATGTCTGGCAAGATGCAAACCAGCCTAATCCAACAGCAATGCAGCAGCAACACTGCCTCAGTGACCTCATTCCTGTGGGTTGAAATTAAAAGCAACTCTTTAATATGTCTAGGCATTCCACTGTGGCCCCTTATCATCAACTTTAAGACAGAAAATAAAAAGGGCATGCAGTCAGATTGCTCTCTGATCTGAGAGGCACAGCTGCTTTCCAACATACTGTAGCTACAGGCCAGCCATATGTGCATTAGGTCCGATTGTTATATTCCGATTGTTATAGTCTACTGCTCAGCAGGGCACGTGACTCACTAGACAGGACCAATCGGTTGAAACTGTTCTCTTTTACCGTTTCTTCTCACCCCCGGGTCATACACCGAACCCCAATTACATAATTAATGAAGTACACATCATGCAAAATCACTTCAATTAATCATAATTGGGCAACAGTATCCGCATATATAGATTCCGGGTACCACTGTCGCGACCACCCCTCATCTCCGATAGAAACGATTATGCGATTATGTCCAATGTCTCCCCATACATTTCCTGGGAATGCCATTCCAGGCTATTAATCCGATTTGAGGCAACATTTATTACATCTTTACCCCCCCTGGAACAGCGGCGTTTTCCGGTGCTTTCAGCGGGCACAGCCTGCTTTTAGTTCCAGGGCTCGGTGCCTTTCTCCGACATCCCCCGATCCAGATTCGCTTCGCTCCATTGGTGGTTCCTGAAGTCTGCAGAATTAGTTTATACATTCGGTTCTCTAGCTTTATGATATCACATAAACTCATACAGCTAGATAACCAAAGAGAGAAACTAACCCACGTCTCTTAAAGGGACCGCCGCGTGCCCGATGCTGCTTCAGTGCTTCTGTTGTGGTCACATGGAGCCATTACATTCGCTTGTATGCAGACGCGAGCTCTCGCTATCAAACACGCTCTGTCGCACGCACGCACACACACACACACACACACTTGCATGCGCGCGTGCGAATGTAATAGGTTACGCTATAAGGCCCGATTTCAAGAGCTTGCTTATGTATACCCGAATGTATTATTTATGACTGTAATATTACAATGTTTTGAATAGGCTAAAATGAGCGTGGTGGACAGTGTACACAATTTCATCATGCGTAAACTAGCAGTCATCAGAGAAAAAGCCATGCTTCCCTACATGCACATGCTCCCAAAACTACCATCCCAAATTCAATGAGTTGTTCTTAATCATCTAGGCCTAGTACAGTATAGCCCCGCCTACAAGTCCTTCACACAGCAAAAGCTTAACTTTGAACTCACAAATGCCAAGTCATATCAACACCGACCATATCAACAGTACCAAGTCTGCAACAGAAACGTCATGGATAGGTAAGGCCAGAAAGGCTTCTACATTATCCCTTAAATATCACAATGCAACCCAAACAACCACAGTCGTTTTAAATGCCAGCTCCAATCGACCAGTTCATACCATAGACTAGCTTCGATGTTGAGTAAATGACTAGAGAAAAGGGTCTAACATGACAAACTATAAAAGCATGAGCTGCAGCTTGCTGTAAGGACTACAAGTAAATGTCAACAACATACTTGACAGAGAGCAGCTTCAGTTCACCTTTAAATGAACTGCATTAAAAGCACATGCTGTTGACAATTTGATCTTGAATGGATATTGAATTAAATGGAAAAGAGGACATCAATAATAGGCTATTTTCAGGCATTGGCCCTGGATTCAATCAAATTCAAATAAATAAATGGAAACGTCTTGATAATATCTGAAAGTATCCACCGACTAATAGAAATACTTTGTTCTATATGATGAAAGAGCAAAAGTCTATTGATTTCCACACATAGCATCCATGAGTCTTTATACTGTACAGACTGTCCTTCATTTCCAACACTGTCTTGCTGATGATTCGTTTAAGAACACAAGGCCACTTCTGACACCACAACAATATAGGCTAATAAACAAGGCATATGCATTATTTTAAAAAAATGTAATACTCACATTCAAATAATGATTACAACCCTCTGTTCTAGGGATTCATATTTAGTAATCAAATGGCACACTAAAGGTTATAGGCCTGCATAAACATTCCATGATGGCTCACATAGGCAAACAAGCAAATTCTGAATTCCCATTCAACTCCTGATACGAAGCCATTCTGTCAGTAGAGTGAGAGCCACGGATCCACAAATGCTCAAAAGATGTTCCATACATTTCCGGTACATTCATCAAACAAAGCTTGTACGCACACCGTCTCCGGGAGCACTATGGAAGTACACCGGTCATAACACGTTATCGAGAAATTCACCACAAAACGAGGAGAGGAGAAAGAGACGCAACTGTCATGGTCAGAGGCACCGGGAGCTTGGCTGGGTCAGGGAGAAACTCTCACAGGCCACGGGGGTCACACGGCCAATAGAAATGTGATGTCACCAGCATTAGGTATGCTTATTGACACACATGGTTGAGAAACCCTGGGACACTGTGGTGAACACGGCCGTGACCAAGCGCTCTGCAATAGCCTCAGATTCCAAAATAGCATAACACCAGAGCCTCCCTCTCTGGTTCACAGTGCATAGACATCAGTGAAAAAATAACTACTCTCTCTTTTGATGTATTGCAGCTCACTGAATAAAGCCGGCTTAAAATCCATTCCACTATCAAAAGAACATTGGATATCATAATGCACTAAACTTAATTCCCCTCAACAACAACAAAAAAAAATATTAATCTTATAAACTAGGCCAGTATGTAGCTCATTTTGTCATATAAAACGCCAATGCCATTATTGTACAATGCAGGGAGAGAATACTTAGGCCTATCTGATCGAGGTCAACGCGCAATCTTACTTTCATCTGATTATTCGAGGTAACAACACACTCCAATCTCAGATTATCATGAAAAGCCATTGACAACGAGTTGCCATTCAATAACATTATAGGCCTATATGACACTTTCCACTATGGAGGTCACCATGCTTCTTTGCCACACACCCATTCTTGTTGAATATGAATACGAAATCAGTAGCATATATATATATATATATATATATATATATATATATATATATATATATATATATATATATATATATATATATATATATATATATATATATATATAATATATATATATATATGTTGCTGGAGTTAGGCTATGCTCACCAGAAAGCATGTAATGTGCATTGTATTGCATCATGTTACAGAGTTGAAGACATAGACCCGATAAAACAACGGATTAATAAGTGTAATACAGATTGGAAAGATTAATTGTTTCTTAATCATTCATCATCATTATTTGATCATGTGAAACATAATTTTACCAACTTTGGAGTATTTGGTGCCAAATTAACATAAATTCTCTTTTTGAATAATAACCTAATCACTAGTCCAGTTACTGCTCTTTTAGCCTAATGATTATGTGCTTTATATAAATCCTCAAACACAGTTTGCTCTTAAATCAGTGAAAAGAAATTGCTGTATTCATACTATCATTCCTATCATTGCAGTCAAAATGGTAGGCTGGTTATATGAAATAGTGTTTTTATCTGAATTCCTCAACTCATGAATTTAAGGACATGCTAAGAATAAACAAAACCAATTAGACCTGGATACATTTGGAGAAGTCTGTAATTTCGTTTGTGAGGGATCATTTCATAGTAGGCCTAACTGAGCGTCTACATAACTAGATGTTAATATCTACAACACACAAATGACAGTCTCCACACACACACACACACACACACACACACACACACACACACACACACACACACACACACACACACACACACACACACACACACACACACACACACACACACACACACCTTAATTAAAGTTATGAAATAAATATTGGTGTATCAATGACGTGAAAGTGCAATACTAAAACAGTAGGCTACAGGCAACCAATGGACGATGTTTGATTCTGCTGAGACATCCCCTATTCTTCATGAGAAAATGGAATCTCCCACATGCGAAATGTAAAACCGAGGCCAGACAATGGAATGAACCATTTCACTGAATCAAAATTACAAAGCATTATAACGAGTCTCTCATACATGGCACATGTCTGACTCTACTGTAGGCCTACAACCATGTTTCATTCATGTGAATAATAGCGCGTATTTAAAAAGTATCAATCGGTTTTCATATTTTGAGGCTACCCCTCAGCATATAGGCCAAATACCCACTATTGATATTAGGCCTACACATTAACTTGAATTTCAAACCTCGAAACCGTCTCATGCATGACCGTAATGAAAACACAGACCTTACCTAGTTATGTATAGCCTAAAACTACAGTACAGTATGACAATGTGAATGTTGTGTGAAATTTCATCACGTACAGTTTGTTACAAAGCTTTATGCATTACTCTTACACAAACCAAAATTCGATTCGTTGTTCACGCATTCGAAAAGGTATATGATCTATAATGTAGCCTTCTTGGCTACTCCTTCAATAACACCCAAACTTTATTTATATTTTATACAAGGGTGAGAATGATTCATATGCTGTTACGAATATATAGGCCTTGAAGCTACTTTGTACTAACGTCAAATGAACTATTTTCAGAAAGCTATCATTTCATTATTATAGGGGCACCAACAATGGAAGAAATGACTTGGTTTGCCAATATTATGATTATTATAATATAAACTTATTAGGCTAGTTGATTTTTACAGAAACAGACCAAACCAGTCTATGACAAAGTTATAACAATGTTTTCTTTCAAGGGATATAACCACTGTCATCAATCCATACTTAATCATTTATCTTCGTTTCATAATTGGAAGGTTAAAAGATCATTAGAGTCAACGTATCATATAGGCATTTCAAGTAAAAGCCTTTAACATGATTTAGGGTACAATTCTTGGATTTTTCACAAGGATGTGTTATTAGCCAAAATATTTTATCATAGGTCAAAATATAGCATATTTCTCCAGTCGTCATTATAGGCCCTAATGTTTTTTGATAGCCATTGGAAACAGTTAGCAATCTAGGCTACTATGGAGAACTTCAAGATAACAGTTAATAATTTAAATATTCACAAAAACATCAATAAATATATAAAATACTTTTACGTGTAATGCATGGTGTGAAATGAACTGAAGTTACTGCATCATTACCTATAAAAAGCACCACACACAAGGTTAATAATTTACAGTAGAAATTGGTACTGAGATTTCTGTCAAACAAAAAAATATTGTATTTTGTGCATGGTAATTACGGGCTACAGTAGCATATAAACCCTTATCACTAATGTATCAGAAGACCAATTCCCCGTTAACAGGAGCTGGGCACAGCCCGCCCTAGACTTCACCGCGTCTCCTCATACAAAGCGAATATTCACGACATCTATTTATTCTGTTAATCTACCACGGCACAGATTAAAATGACTGACAGGTGCTGGGCTAGCCAATGAGAGCTCGCGCTCTTGGCCTATGATTATTTAGCAGTCTGGTTAAATTGGATTTGTGTAGGGGTAGATGTGTTGCTGTTCTGGGGCCTGCAATCAATATATGTACAATATTAACCAAAGAAACAAGGCAACCCAGCTATAGATGAGATCGTTGAAGACTTTGATTTTGTTGAAGACATAAGCAAGTAGATCGAAGCATGTTCAGCAGTGATGACAGGCCTATAAATTACTTTTCTACAACAACAATCATATTTAATTTGAGTAACATGTAAACCTCAATACCTGACATTATAGGTGAACTTATGGCCAATGGGAGACTACATTTACATAATTTAGCAGACGAAGAGCAAATAGGGTTAAGTGCCTTGCTCAAGGGCACACCGGAAGATTTTTCACCTAGTCGGCTCCGGGATTCGGTAGACCATAGCTGAGAAATTGACAAATTTGTTTTCTTGTAATGTTTTGAGACGGTCATTTATGCATGGGGCCTGATTTAGGCATTCTAAACCAGTATAAAGCAACATTTGCACCTGTAAATGTCAGATATAGTATAAATTAGCATTATGACAATAGATTCATATTTCATCTTTGTTTTTGTCTTACCTTCCTAACTTTGTACAGGTCTGTAGGCCTATATCTGGGCACAGTTAACAGTATATTTTTTTAAGTACTGTTTTTGAATACTTCCAGGCCCTCCTCTTTCCTTGGTGCAAAACCACCTCATAATTCAGCCTTAGGTGAATTCATTATGGACCATCAAAGGACCAGGCACGCCCACTTCCTGCGTCATATCCTGTTTTATAGGCTTCCATGATAGGTGCACTGTCCACATGGCATAGCCTATACTGTATGGCTGGACGCAGGTTTCTGGTAGCCTGTACATTTATAGAGGAAAATATTTTCGTCAGTGCCTTACCTTTTAACTATTATTTGACTAATGTGTATGTCATCTCCACATAGTAGGCCTAAATAATAGAGGTAGCCTAGGCTAAGTTGATAAAGGTTGCATACATTTTACAATGATTAATAGTATTCTACACCATATTGTTAAATCAATAATGTTATGATAACATCTATAAATGTACAATGTAAATAGTTATAATATTGTGTACTATTCATATTGCTCATTGGTCATGGCAAAGTAGCCCATTTCCGATGTCTTTTTAATCATCGAATAACCGGCTCCTCCTAACAATAATTAAAATGTAGTTATAAAATAATAATATGGCTTTGATGGGCTAGCTATAGAAACTATAAAATCAACCGTTAGAATGAAAGCGTCTATAGGCCCTCAAACGAATCAGCCTCTGTTGCTTGTAGGCTGCTGTTGCTGATAGCTGCTTTGACTTGAATGTACGAATAGTCCACTATCGTATAAATCCACCCCATACATCGTTGTCATTTATACAATGATAACACAGGTCTAGAGATATATTGGGACTTTGCAAAGTTGTATATACCAATACTCGCATTGCTTCACAAGGATTTGTAGCCTAACATGAACTGAATAGGGTACCAAAAGGCATGGCCTAGAACTGACTTTATGCCATACGGTAGCCTATATTGAGAACAAAATAACAATTTATTTAACATTATTCACACCCTTTAACTTTCACCCCACATCGATAAAATAACATAAGTGGTATAGCTATGGCTAATGCCAATATTACCATTTGCCATAGGTGCAGAAAATCCAACATGACTTATGTTTCTTCTATTCTTCTGAAATGAATGAACGCTAAAGATCACAGCTAAAGCAATGTTAGCCTACGGACACATTTACCGCAAAGAAATTGCATAGAAATAATTTACCTTGCTTGTATGAAAGTCTTTCAGATTTCAGCACCTGTTGCCTGTTGAATATATGCATAAAATACAATGTCAACTATATATATATATACCTTCCTAACTTTCCTATATATATATATATATATATATATATATATATATATATATATATATAAAGTTGATGTTACACATAAACAGGTGTACTTATGCAAGAAAACATTGTTAATATCAGAACCAAATCTATTCAGATGGTGCACAGTCCAAAATGCACCGAAGATGACATATAGGTAGGCCTATTTCAGCAGCTGATTTTAAACGACAAGAGCACAACTAATTTGTGATGGAAAATTGGCAGCATTGTACATGCTTAGTTTACTTTTAAATATTTTCGGGCTTTGGATTTGAAAATTACAGTGACATGCATCCCTTTACCCAGTGGGTGAAGGGAGAGGAGAGAGTACACACACGCAAACCTGCTACCACTCAATTGCAAAACCTTTGCCCATTTATACCGCAATTAAGCTTTTTGATCCACCAATAAAGTTCAGAAGAAAAAAAACAAGTCCAGGCAGCTAGACTAAGAGGAATAATATAGGACCTACCATCACATAACAAAAAATGTAAGCTGAACTCTATTTCAACTGGTCACAATGTCATTAAAAAAATATAAATACAATTTCTATAGATAGTATTTTTCTCGGTTCTCTTGAGGCTTGGAAAAATAAAGTTTATCTAAAATAATACAAGTATTTTGTGTGTTGCCAAGATTCTCTTGGCTCTATTGTTGTCCGCTGCAAAGGCTGATTAATTAATTTCACACTGTAGCTCCAGAGAAGATTTTCCCACAAACAAGTGACCGAGAAAAATGTAGCCCCAAAGAAAGTCAACATCAAGTTCAACAACGTGCTGGCGCTCATTAGCATGACAATGGTGTCTGGGAGCACAGAAGTCTTCTTAACAAGAGGGTCTGGCGTCAAGACACTCCACCTCCCAGACCCCAGAACATTTTCCCAGGCTCTCCTAACAATCGCACAACTGTTTGCTTTAAACGCCAGCGCTGGGGCCACTCGGCTCACCCCATCATTACTCCGCGGACTGCACAATGGACGATTCCGTTAAGACATGACATATTAACGCCGACATACTGCTAATGTTTTCTTACTTTTCAATGGAAGTAAAAATGTGTAGGCTATATAATTTCAAACCACTTCAATAAATCATTTAAAAAAACTAACAATAAATGCAAGTGGATTATAATGCTGTTATTCCGCTATTAGGACAAATATTATTATTATAGACTACTTTTGTAATAAGTAAAACAATTTTTAAAAAAAATAATAATAAAAAGCAGTAGGCTTTTTTTAAATCTTATAACCAACTCAAGTAGACTTGACACCCGTTGCTATAATAATAATTTTAATGCATACTTACATACCATAAATCCAATAAAATAGGCGTTACTGATGTCCACATTGAATTTCAGTTAGGCAATAGAATTTTTGATGATAGAAAAACTCGAGTTCTGCAGCAGCAGTGTAGAGTTTGCTACAGCTATACGATTTTGAACTGAGCCAGCGAGAAATAAACCCGGAGCTATCTTGCATAGATACACTTTGAAAGAGACCAAGGGTATGTACTGAGTCAATCCAATCCGGAGCAGTTTACTACAAACACTGGCATTAGTCTACTTTTGCTTGAGTGGCCTGAGACAAGAAAACTGGCCAAACGACTCTCTAAATTGTGCAAGTGTCCAGACTGCCAGTCAGTCCCGCACCACATGTCGTTGGCCTCGTCACGAGCCCGCCTGGCGTGGACGTGTCCAGAAACCCATTGTGAATTGATGTCTATTGTTCCAAATCTGTGTGAATTCTCCTTTACCCTTTTTAGTTACGCCCATAATCTTTTTCTGAATCACTCGCTAGACAAGAGACAGAGATATATGTAGGCTAGTGTGGAGGCAGAAGTAGAGAGATCTATAGAAGGGATCCAACACGACTTAGATCCATGAGCAGAGAAATAGAATGCTTGAAAGCCTTTTCCCATCACTCGCCAAGACGCAATACACCCAAATGCCAGCCAGCTACATCTCCAAGTGAATCTTAACTTTTACCCATTGAATGTTTCCTTTTTTTCCACTTAACATTGGCTACAATTACAACTCCATCATCCAACTCCACATTATTTTAAGTCGACTCTCTTGCAATCTTCGCAGAAAGGCTGGATGGCACAGTTCTAAAAATTGCTGGCCTACATTTCGGCACCATCGCATCAGCGGAGAGGGACCCGTCACTGCAACCACGGGTCCCCGAGCTGCGCCTTGTTGCTTGAAGTAACACTTGCGTCAACTGCTTGCCTAGTCACTGAGTCAAAACGCGAGAGAGTGAATACGCGCCAAGCCTTTAGTCCCGTTCAGAAATAACAAGGAACATGCTAGCGCAATTATTAGAGGTGGATAAGACACCGTTTCAGCCGAGCAAATGAGCGAAGCACTGACTACAGCCTCCTCTTGTCGAGGACCACTATGAGAAAGGATGAATTCCTCTGGGTTCTGTATAGGTTCTGGGTCACGTTGCCTTACGTGGGTCTCGGTGGCTACGTATCCATCCTCAGACCGCGCACAACCGTGTGCTGTTGAATAGTGTTTTCTCATGCGACCACAGAGTTAACGCTTGTAACAAATGAGCAGGTACTTCATTCGAAAACACGACGGATAGCCTGATTGCAGGTGGATTCCGCGTTGAGTTGAAAGATACGTGCAAGTCCAAGCGCCTCGTATTTCACTACGTGAGTGAATACGTGCTTACGTCAGGAACCGGGATCGTTACCCTCCTTAGACGATTCAACGTTATCGTGAGAGGTTTAAGTAGGTTATTAGCAAAAACATCGTTTTGTGCATTTTAGTGTATAGCTATGGTTGATATTTTGGCAAATAACGTGTCTTAGTTGGAAGAGCATGGCACTTGCAACGCCAAGGTTGTGGGTTCGATTCCCACGGGGGACCAGTACGAAAACACATGAAGATGTATGTAACTCACTACTGTAAGTCGCTCTGGATCATAGCGTCTGCTAAACTGTAAATGTAAAACATTTTGAGAGATATCTGTTTCACTTAATGTGCCCCTACATTTATTTACACTACAAACTATGATAGGCTTATACACTTGTAGCAAGTTATTTTTTCAGTTGTGTGTGTGTGTGTGTGTGTGTGCAACAAGTTGATCAGCTTTCCTCAACATATTTGATTGGGTTCTCCTCATATTTGATCATGGCATTGATCATGATTTAAATTGATGTGCGAAGACTACATCCTATTGTGGTTCTGAAATTTCTCTTAATTTATGTCTGTTGAATATCTGAATATAATAGGCATCACATTGATCAATTAGGCCATGGTAATAACAAATTACAACCTTTGCAAGTTTTGAAGGCATCAGACAAAAAAAGCTTCTGGTGAAATTCATTACGGAATAGGCCTATAGACACCTGCACGAGAGTAGTTTAGCACTGCCTATGTTTAGCAAGAATTTATTTAGATAATATAAAAATTCATATCAAAGCGTTTCGTTTGATTGACTGTCTTTACAGTCTTTTTCGCAGCTCATCTGACCAGATATAGTTTTAACGACGCAAAGAAAAGTGGTAAAAGTATAATAATAATAATGTCATAGCCTACATCTTTCGATTAAATCTGAAGTAAAAACTTACATCTTTGCTGCAACTCAATGTCCCTTTGAGAAACAATTTGATTTTGATAATAACCATAATCTTTAACGATCAATGTCAAGGGCAGCAGAACTCGTTTGAATGAGCTGGCCCCTAACTTGGACCTCTACATTTTGTAACGGTTCTCTGTGTATACAAGGAACCAATTGGACAAAGAATATAGGATACTTTTATTAACAGACGTAAATCCACAGATTCATTTAGCTAATTATCAGCAAGCAATAACTTGGAGGTAAATGGAACTCATTCATGTAATCTATAGTTTATCCATGAAAGATAATGAATAACTCGTTTTTTTGTTGGTCAGGAATGCCAGACAGCCTACACTTCACACAACCGCAACGCTTGAAATAACCTAAATAGCCTACATATCAAACATATTAGGATCTATTATTACTATTATAATTTTAACAACGTATTTTTCTTGAGTTATAGGTGTAATATTTAGTATAAACCTGATTTGAACTGTACATTTATACAAACTGAAAATGCAGCATTTCACCTAATTCATGGCATCGCGTGGTAGCAGACTTAATTTATCTCACTGTAAAAATCAGTTACAAGCCTATCTATGCCTTGCAAAGGCAGATTTTTGGCGTTAATAGCTCCTATTGACTACTAGACATTGATAAAGGAGTGTGAATACAAGCCTATAAAATAAGCCTACATGGCCGTTATTGAGACTCACGAATTGCAGCATGTATCTGAGTAGGCTATCTCGAAACTGGCAATTTTGTTTAAATCCTAAACCACCCCAAGATAAAGGATTCAAGCAAGGACTGAAGCAACTGCAGAAACAGCGACGCCCATCGGACGAAAGTACTAGTCCATGGAATGCACGAAATCTGATTAATATTTATGAATAACCTATTATACAAAATGAAATGGCTATTGGTCACACTTTCATTACATTGTAAGGAAAGTATCATTATTAGTCGCAGCAATTAGTAGTATATTTGTAGCCGTCTATAAACAGACGAGACACATCATTTTGAATATTTTTATGAGATATAGACCTAATCACATTTGGAAATGTATTTAATTGCACTCAATTAAACGTGTTCTTAAATAATAATGTGGATGACATAAAATAGATACAAGAATAATCATAAATGACATGTTTAAAAAGTATGCTGGAAGAAGACTCCAGGTGACATGATGTTAATAACCCAAGAGAACAATTAAAACGTCATTTGATTATCCTCGGTATTTTAAATATAAAGAAAATAAAACTGGAGTCATGCTGTGTTATTGAAAAATCCCCATAAGAACATATACAGCTAGAAGATCACAACGCCTGAAAAACCTGTAGCCTACTGGACCCGACCACAATCAAATTCTATCAAGACAGTTGGTGACGAGATCTATGCATTTATCGAAAGTGAATCAAACAAAGCTAACAACCGATAATTGAATGTCAATCTTGGAAATTGGAAATTGTGGTTGCCAAACATTAACTATATGATTCTGCATTGACTTTTATTTAACATAGTGAAGAATAATTAGAACTATTTTATCAATTTTATGCTAACATAGATTTAAAATCTGAGGGGTTTATTATTAATATGCTTGTAAATAAAGCGTTGTTGTTTTCATGTTTCAACCTGGGCATAAGAGCAGAGCAATATTACTTTTCGCTGAAAAAGGGTGTGGTAAAACCTATGAGAGCCACATACATTAGACAGGTGCTGCCCAACTACAGAAAAAAGAGGTTCACTATTGCCATTCAAATTAAAGGTGCATTTAGAGTGAGACTCCGTTTTAAATGTGATCTGTGTGGAACACCTTATCCAGTAATTGCATTTCTATTTATCAAAGAACACTCTCATGTTATCTCTTTTATACAGGAGTATATGATCAATCTAATATAATATATTTATAATTATCTGAACTATCAATAATCTATCAATAATCTATCAATAATCTATCAATGAGACATATAATCTCACAGCAAAAGTTACTTCAGGGCTAGACTCAAAATAATCTTGATGGGACATATAATCTCACAGGAAAAGTTCCTTCAGGGCTAGACTCAAAAGAATCTTGATGGGACATATAATCTCACAGCAAAAGTTCCTTCAGGGCTAAACTCAAAAGAATCTTGATGGGACATATAATCTCACAGGAAAAGTTCCTTCAGGGCTAAACTCAAAATAATTTTGTTTATGAGCATACAATTCGTAGGATTGATTGGATAGAGGAGCAGGATTCACTAAGATCATTCAGAAAAATATAGTAATAAAAAGCCCTATTGCCTGATTGGACAATATAACATATTGCAGTGTGTATATAATGTATTTGTGCCTCAGTGCAGTGTCTTTATGCAGTATACATCTCTATTCTTTTGAAAGAGCAATATGTTATCTAAAAAGTCAAAACATCTTGGTAATCACGTGTTGAAAGGAAATTCAGTGGACCACTCTAATAGCATCTTCTTACTGTATCGGGCTATTGCCACCCTATCCTACCACCACCATGATTAAATAACAATTTCATGACAGTTTGGAGTTTTGAAATATATGACGTATTATACAGTATTAAACTCATATATCTGTAATCTATCTGTAACTGCAGCAATTCCTTTGGAGTAACTGGATTTCTGTTGGATGATGCTATTAGTGGAATACCTCTGGTGTACCTTAACCGACTGCAGATGAATGGTCTCAAATGTACACTATGTGTATTTCAGCATAACATTATGACAGAGAGTCCTTTAATGAATTTGCAGTGGGTTAATTCAGGGTCATACACAGTGTTTCTCGGTAGTCTTAAACAAATCTATTTTGAAACAAAAGTAGACACCTCACAGACATGGCTATGGGCTTTAAAAAAAGGAAGACACCTGTACCATGTCAGATATATAGTTGAAATGTATTCAATTTTAAGTTTGCATCCCAATATTAGACTTTATATACATTACAGAAGACTGAAATATAACAAAACCATTTGGCATAGAAACAATGGATTTTTATTTTATTTTTTAAGGTTGATATTTATGAAATTATGAAAAATATGAATAACGTTCCACCCATTAGGCCACTAGGTAATTTGACTGCAGGAAAGGGCTACTTGGAGTTGAATTTAATAAACAATGATTTTATCTTGTCTCCCTCTGATGAGGAGAAAGAGAACGACAAACATCATTTAACTGCCACACTGCAGTGTTAGACTATAAATTACTATTATCATGTAATTTCCTTCCATCATATATGCATGTTTTAATTATCTTATAATTTGAGCATATAAACTGCTATATGTAAATGTTATAATTGAATGCATAATAGTAGAATCAAAGGCAATATCGTCCAACCTGACACAGTGAGTTATACAAACACAAACATCCCATTTTAAATTATGCAAAAGCATGCACAAAGATTAGTCCCATACATTTGTGTCTATCAATCCCTTCTCAGCGGTGAGTTGATCAGTCATTGATAGACAGAATTTCAAATCAACCCTCAAATCAATAGACACAGAATTACTTAATTATAGACACAGAATTGCCATAATATTCTGCATGTAACATAATCCATAAATAATTTTTTTTTAATGTATACTACCAGATAAAACCGCATAACACCACTGAATCACTAGAGTCAGGTTCAATGGTTTACAAGTGACCAAATCAAGGGTCCCACTTTTGAGAATTACAATAGCCATACTTCCAAGGGCTTGACCTCACATAAGGGCATTAAGGAGTCTCATGGGTCATGCATCAAGTCATAGAGAGACCAAATATTTGAGGGCACCGTAGCCCGCTAACCCTACTCCAATTAGTACTAACTGCCTATAGACTATAAAAAGCTATTTTGATGACAGGGCTCAGTTTAAAATCTAAATTAGCTTCAGAATATTATCAAAAGATTAACTGCTGGGTGAAATTAGTCTAGGAAACCGCCTCATAGCTATGCTCACAAATGCATGACCTATAGAATCAGCCATTATCAACTGAAAATACCCCTGCATGCTATTCAGGGAGAAGACATTTGGAAGGTATTCCCAGAGAAATGCCAGAGTTCAAGAGTGTAACATCAGTCAAACAATCTACAGAGCATGGCATGCAGAGGGAACAGCACGTGCCCCTTCAATCCACTTAAGAGTCATACACATATGAGATGTAGCTACGTTTGATTTACACCATATTCATTGTTATGCAACGTCCTATAAACCAGAAAACAAAACCTGCATAGATAGCACCCATGACTACTGCTGCCAGGGTCTAGGTCTAGTAACCTTTACTATTCACCCTTCTCTACCCTGATGCAGCTACCACCACCCTCCACCTAAACAGTTGAGTAAGGAGAACCTGAGCCAAATCTAACATCAACACTCATTATGCCAGCAACACAAGTGAGTCAGGGTAGCAGTTATTGCACCGACGCCATGCCCTGTGACCTGCAATGTACAGTATACTATCAGCAGACATTTCCAATTGACTTAACGCAGAGGCTCTCGGAGGGATAACGCCCACCTGTATCATCAATAAATATATAATCAACATCATCAATGGAGGGAGGTCTAGAGGCAAGTTTGATACGGGAGCAAGCACATTCACTTTGGGCAAATTCTGGATTCTGTCTACACAATTCTGACATCAGAAACAATAAATCATGAGATGAAAATACATGGCATGTGTCAACGGGAATATATCCATGACACATCAATAAATACGTGTAATGTAATAAACAGCCTCAACTTGCGCAGCTCTGAACTTGAGCTGGCCTACCATTTCACAAGAATTCCATGTGAATGATAACAAATGGAAATAGGCTAATAATCTTAACTTGATAGGTAAGGCATAACCTCTACGTTTGTCTCCCCACAGCAATGATACATATCAAATATGGAATTCCTTTTATATGCATAACATAACATGTGTGAAGGAAATGTACATTCAGAATAATTACATTATCTAGCTAGTAGCATTACGCACGACTCAACATTATACCCATGGAATGTAATTAATGCAGCGTACATTGTTAAATTGCAAAATGTTTACTCTGAAATTATAAGCAATAATCCACAGATGGTAGTCGATGCATAATGAATAATACAAAAAATGTCTGTGAAATGAAGGTTGTAAAGTAGCCTACGTTGAGGCCTATATCCGCAAGAAGAAGAATACAGTTGATAAACTTACAGTGTGTGTCCTGGAGAGTTCCTGCAGAGAGGGAGATGCTTATTCGTTCCCTGCCATGAGAAAAAAAGACTGGGTTCTATCTGCCTCCCCTCTTTAATTACAAGCGGGATGAATTTTATGCTAATGAGAACAACTCGCGCAGCATAAAGGAAGGGAGGGAGCAAGGGCCAAATTCGCCTCTCCTTTCCCATGCAATTCCGACGGTCAAGTTCAAGCGCAGAGACTTGTGCAGACAATTATCATTCAAAACACGTATGTGTATAGGAACATAGCCTATGTGCAAAATTCGTTGGGGGAGGTAGTCCTCAAAATGTTTCTTTACCATTTAGGCATTTTGGTAGAGCCAGCCATTTTGCTATAATTACCTACCCCCCTTGTGGAATATGAAGATGAAATCAAGCTATCCAGATTTAAAACCATAAAGTCAATGAAATAGCTTAAACATGACATTGAACAGATTTGGCTCAATTTCTTTTTCTAATGATCAGTGAACATTTTAATTCAGAGGGAGGCCTACATTCTGATAACATGTCGCAAACATATAGAGTAGGTAAGTGTTAGGAATTACAATTACATTGAACTGCTTCACTTTCTCAATGTATTATTTATTCTCATCACATTCCCTCTTGAAAAGAACAAGTGCACATCATTCAAAGTTCATACATCTGGCCAATCTAGCTCCATTTCATGTTTTGTCGAGGTACAGTAAAACAACCACCATATTTTACCTCTAAAATTCCCATTTAGTTTCACTGTCTCAACATACAGTAGGCCTATAATATGGTCAGTAAAGGGAACGGTAGGGTAACAGTAGAGAAGAGTATCAGAGATGTATGAAGCACAAGAAGATTTAGGATATATACCTGGACAGAAAATGGCTTGGAAATAACATTTAATCCTTTAAAAAACGAATCATGTCTAAATGGTCATTTAGATGTAAAAAAAAAAAAAAAAAACTATGTATATAAATGTACCTCCTGATAAAATATCATAGTCCTATGTACAGTAGTTCCAATTACTCAGAACACAGCCGTTCATGTTGAGACACACACAAACACAAACACGCGTGAGCTACAAAAGATTACCTGCCAGATGCGATGAACACCGAGAAGCACTCAGCACAACATAATTACCGCTGTACATTTAAGTAATTATGCGTGTACATGTGCACTCAGTCATGTAGTCAAAATCCTGAATCAGTATGAGGACAAGCTATAGCAAACGTGCCTCAGAGTCATGCCAATCCAATTTGGCTTGGTTCAGCCGAATTAGCTGCATTTATGTAGCCTAAATCCCTAATCAGGAACACTATGGGAAGATGTGAATGTGAATATACGTGGTCATTTGATGGTTTAATTTAATTTCTCACTGTTCAGGATTATGAAATACTTGCATCCTATTGCAGATGTGGCCCTTTGGACCTCGTTGTTGTGTAATGAAGAAGGGAGAAAGAGCAGGATAACACTCACATGTACACAACGCTGATGCTATTCCTTTCTTCCAACCAGTCTGAATCAAATGAAGTGGATGGATGGCCATCCAGGATGACCAAAGCTATATACCTCCATTTGAATATGAATAATTGCCTGAACATGCAGACATGTCAATACATTCCAATGTTATTAGGCCTGAAGGTGGCCCACATCAGTTAGACACAAAATGCTATCATAACTGAGACTGTAGCTTGACTTCCTCTCTTCAATTGCATGTTAAGCAGAATTATACATTTGTATTTTGTTATTGACTAAATGACTGAAGACACCAGTCTGCCAATGAGTGAAGAAGGCACCAACAGGAAAGAGAGAATCTATGATCTGTTAAAGTGTGATATGATCGGACAGGCTTGATTTGGAGGCAAACACTTTCATGTGCTGCTTGCCACATGTCACCCTCGCTGTGCTAGTCAGATGCCAACTGGTTAAGCAATCCTCTTTGAAAAGCCATATATTGTGGCACCACCATATCTGGCACCTCAGAGCATTTAGATTCTGTTCAATTCAGTACAGTACAGACGATGAATGGGAGTGTCATAGGGATGGGCTGTGCACTGTGCGCAGTGTCTCTACTTTTTCTGCATTGTAGCCTACTCCCTGTCCCTCCCTCCCTCCCTGCCCAAGACTCCCCCCTGAGATATGACAGTGTCTGAAATGTCATAGTCATGAATCTCACACCTCTTTTAAATCCCTCTGACAAATCAGTCCCAGTCTCCTCAGTTTCCATAGCTATCCCTGCGCCATGCACATGCAGAGTGGATGAGGCAGCCTGTGAGTGGAGAGAAAGGTGCAGGAGGTGGGAGGGTCCACTGACAGGGCCACCGCTGCCACATTTGCATGTATTCAAATAACGCATGAATAACATGCATGCAGCAAACAAAGACGGGCCAATGAGAAGGCCTCTTTCCCGCCAGCCCACAAGCCCACTGTATTCACAGCAGCACCCTGGGACGGAGACAGGGAAGTGGTGTGAGAGCAGAGCGGCCCCTGAGTGATGCAGGAGGGAGACACTTGTGGCCCCCAGAATATTAGCATTCAATTTGTGCCCATTTCCCAGTAATGTCTGGACAGAGATGGTTAATATGTCTGAGTAGTTACAATTTGTATCAAAGATGATAGTGAAGGTGTTTTTCAAGGTGCCATTTTTCTTGCATACTGAAATGTGTCTATTAGAAAGATGTTCAACATCGAACCATAGAAGACATTGGGACACAATTCAAAGACACATCAACCTCCTGCTCAAATCTTTGAAACACATAGGCCTACATTGCAGATTCAGATTTGACTTACACAGTATGGACAATGCAGTTCTTTATACAGCAGCACACATGTACAGGTCTGTAGACCAGATACCCGCTTTCTCCACTGATTGTACAACACTACAGTCAACTGTCACACGCAATTTTGCACCACATTTTCAAGAGGAAATTGTTTGCATTTTCACTGGGTAGCCCTTTCGCCTTGATTTACAGGCAAAGACGTAGGCCCGTTGGTGCATACTTGCTTAAGCGAGATGTTACCATCTTCCACAATGCTTCTTTTGTTGTCGTTCACCATTCTGATAGAAATCACATGCTCTTGTGCACAAGCTCTGTGGGCAAAACATCCAACACAAATTCAGCAAGACGGGTGCTGCCAATTAGCAAAAAGTGGAAATTGTATCAGCTTTTTAAAAGATCCTCACAAACAAGTGGACACACATGCTAAACTCAGATTTGAATGCAATGAATGGCTTTTTAGCAAAAGATCTGAGAGGTTCTGCTCTGTATGCTCCAGTGGAGGAATACAGGAGACTGCTTTATAGAGGATGATCTGTCATTTCTATGCATGGCCTGGACCTGTGTGTGTGTGTGTGTGTGTGTGTGTGTGTGTGTGTGTGTGTGTGTGGGCCATGCTTTATCAGTCGATCAAGCAAACCACACTGCGGAAGGTTAGAGGCACGTACAAACGTCCTTGTTGCCAAACTATTCCCCCAGCAGTGGCTTAGCAAGACAAGCTCAGGCTCAGACATTATCTTTCAAATCTGTAACATCTGATCAAATCACGCATTCTATACCACTATATTTCTATATAAAATAAAATAAAAACATAAATGAAATTAATGAAGGTTTGTCTGAAACAGGCTACAGTAAAACACATTCAGCCTTTTTACACTGCATTGTTCTTAGCTCCCAGGCTATCTTAGCTCCAGGCTAAGACTGGCCCTGGGCTAGCTTAGCTTGTGTTCACACAAGCATTTGTTAACCCAGGGCTAACGGACAAGCCCAATACGTGACCAACGTTACGTTCTACGTAGAGTCCTGCATGGGCATTGGATTTAAGCCCTACCCATACAAATGACATTCAGGCCCTGCTCGAACTGAAATCCGTTAGTTAGAAAATGGGTTTGTGCAATCCCCAGATACTTGGGATGTCCCTACCCTAAATCCTAACCGGTAACCTTACCCTAACCTGTTTAGAGCGTTGGGCTAGTAACCGAAAGGTTGCTGGTTCGAATAACCTAGCCAACAAGGTATAAAAACTGTTCACGTGCCGTTGAGCAAGGCACTTAACCCTAATTTGTGCAAGGGGCGTATGTGGTGTATGTGACAAATATAAATAAACATATTCTACCCTAACTGTAACCCTAACCTTAACCCTAACTGTAACCCTAACCTTAACCCTTACCTTAATCCTTACCTTAACCATTTTACATTTCAACTTCAATATGGTGACGTCAAAGTTGGACATCCCAAGGATCCCAAATCTCTGTCTGCCCCCCCCCCCCCCCTCCCCTCCGGAGCAGGGCCAGCTAGCCCTGGACTAACATAGGTGTTAGCCCACTTTAGAATGTGCAAGTGTGAACACTTGCTTTTCCCAGGGCTAAAATCTCCCTTAGCCCAGGGCTTAGAAGGCTCTTCGCCCTGGGATAAGGTGTGAATGCAAATGCTGCGATGACACATTCTTTTTCACAGGATGGCTCCAGGGCTACAGTGCTTTCAACAGAGACCTAACTTTATTGACTGAGTCCACAAGAACGACCAAAACCAGTGACAAACAAAAAATTCTGATTGAAAGAAAGAACAGTTAGCAACTGCAATCAAACATGAATTGCAATACAAAAGACAGCTGCAAGACAATCGCCTTAAAGAGCGACTGCATGTGTTTTTCTGGGGGGGGTGTGGTAGTTACTGATGTTTATCCCCCCATGAGACACCATTGGAACAAAGTTAGTATAACTTCCTCAAAATAGTCAGAATTAATCTAAGATAACTCAAGAAATCTGTAATTAGTTATGGCATTTTTGCAGAGGAGATTTTAGTCGCGCAATTCTAGCTCAGGTGCATTATTTCCCATGTAAAATAATGTATGATGTGTTGTCGTATGTAAACAATCCCATAGTCAGATAACATGAAAATAGAGCTCTTTGGTCACATACCAGTGGTGAATTTGGCATCGAAAAACAGAAGCATATGCAGAAAAATACCTCATACCTACGGTAAAATATGGCAGTGCATCTTTGATGTTATGGGGCCATTTTGCTTTCACTGGTCTTGTAAACCTTGTTAAGGTCAACGGCATCATGAACTTTACCAAGTACTATGACATTTTAGCCAAAAACTTGCTTGCCTCTGCCAGGAGGCTGACACTTGGCCACAAGTGGATCTTCCACCAAGACGATAACCCAAGCACACATTAAAATCCACAAAGAAATGGTTAATTGACCACAAAAATCTATATTTTGCAACAGCCATCTCAGTCTCCAGACTTGAACCCGATTGAAAACCTGTGGTTTGAATTGAAGAGGTCCGTCCATAAGAGCAGACGAAGGATATCAAGGATCTGGACGGATTCTGTATGTAGGAATGATCTAAGGTCTCTCCCAATGTGTTCTCCAATCTCATAAAACCTTTTAGAAAAGGCTCAGTGTCGTTATGAAAGGTAGGGTGCTGTGGCACTGGAGTACTAAAAATTTGCCTGACGACTCAAACCAAATTATTCCGCTGCTCTAATTCGCTACAAACTTCAGTCTAAGACTGCCATTGTTGAAGTTGTTTGTGGTGACTTCAAAATGAGGGGTGTTGTACAAAACAAAGTAATCAGTGATTGGCTCATCTCTAACCAATCAGAGTATCAAAGCAAAATGCTCAAAACGCCACTTTACCCACGTGTGTTCTGGCTCTTGGCCCAACCCATCGGTTTCTGGGACCAATCAGAACGGTTAGAATGTGTTTGCGTTTAAAAACTATTTGGGTAGGGTACTCAGATCCAGACTCATAGTGCAGAAGAAACTAACGTCCGTTGGCGTGGCGTGGCGTAGCGTTTGGTCGGAGCAAAGAGTTCGGGTAGCCAGGCATACTGAAAACATGGGTGCTGATCATTTTAATTACTTGTTGAACAACATCTATTTCTCTGAGCAATTGTATTATTATACATTTTTTTAGCATGGAATCCAGCTCAGTATTTGTATTATTTATTTTATAAAGTATTTTTTGTTCGTCTTTATCAAGGGTTCCAGTCATTGCAGACCTGACTGTATCATTTCTCTCCCTCATGAGGAGGGAGGATAATGTTCACAAGTAACTGTAGACCAGCCAATTAGTGAGTGTGTTTTCAATGATAACAATTTGGTTTATGATTTATTAAGTGATTAAAACATGTCATTCTGTTACCAAATCGGTAACAGAAGGAACCAAAAATCTAAAACCAAAAACAGAATGACTGCAACTGAACTGGCTACAATGGTAATTCATTGTAATCACAAACCAGAATTGGGTCACCTGCTACAGTCCTCCCTTCCACTGGCATACTGGTACTGTATGTTCAGCTCAGAACTGTTTTCTTTCTCTTTCTGTAGTGTGGTGGTCAAAACAAAAGGTATGAAAACATTATTTCTCTCTCCCCGTCTCTCTTCTCTCTCTCTCCTTTTAATGTCACCGCTCCCGGCTCTTACTTACACCTACCCATGAGCCTCCTCTCTTTCCATTTACTGTAATCAGCCCTCTCACCCACTGAACACCGACCGACACCGGACGTCCATGGATGTTGAAAGTAGTTTAAATTTGGTCAGTCCAAATCTGAACCAATCATAGATGTCTATTTCAAAAGCTTGGACAGCGCAGTGCAGTATAGTATAGGAGTATAGGTCAATACAATACAGTACAGAACTGCACAGTAGAGTTGAAATAAAATAAAATAAATTCAAATTTGATTTGTCACATGCGCAGAATACAACAGTGAAATGCTTACTTACAAGCCCTTAACAATGCTTTAAGAAGTTAAGAAAAAAATCAAATTCAGTGTTAAATAAAAAAATAGAAAAGTAAAAAAAAACAAAAAAAAACAAGCGAGGCTATATACAGGGGGTTAGTGTACAGAGTCAATGTGCGGGGCCAGGTAATTGAGGTAATTGAGGTAATATGTACATGTAGGTAGAGTTAAGGTGACTATGCATAGATTATAAACAGAGAGCAGCAGCAGCGTAAAAGAGGGGCCTTTGATTAGCTATTCAGGAGTCTTATGGCTTGGAGGTAGAAGCCATAAGAACAAATTCTTATTTTCAATGACGGCCTAGGAACAGTGGGTTAACTGCCTGTTCAGGGGCAGAACGACAGATTTGTACCTTGTCAGCTCGGGGGTTTGAACTTGCAACCTTCCGTTTCCGATATATAGACAGCTACAAAAAATATAGATGTAAACTCTCTTGGTAAATAGTGTGGTCTACAGCTTATCATGAGATACTCTACCTCAGGCGAGCAAAACCTCCAGACTTCCTTAAATTTCATGCACCAGCTGTTGCATAAGCCGCCGCTCCTTGTCTTACCAGAGGCCGCTGTTCTTTCCTGCCGTTAAAGCTTAATATCCACCAGCTGTATGTTGATGTCATGATGTCCAAACTGCACAGTTCAACCACGACTCGGTGAAACATAAGATATTACAGTTTTTAATGTCCCGTTGG
This sequence comes from Oncorhynchus mykiss, assembly GCF_013265735.2. Lineage (NCBI taxonomy): Eukaryota > Metazoa > Chordata > Actinopteri > Salmoniformes > Salmonidae > Oncorhynchus > Oncorhynchus mykiss. The sequence goes on along the minus strand of NC_048569.1, from coordinate 61,683,329 downwards.
TAGGACATACGTGCTTGTAGTTTGTCTATTTTTGTTATCAATTGATTGTATGTTTGCTAACAGGACCGACGGTAAAGGTAGATTACCCTCTCGGAGATGGATCCTTACAAGGCCCCGGACCGTCGTCCACGATACCTCCGTCTTTTCCTCCTGCGAATGATGGGGATTAGGGCCTTGTGTCTGGAGTAAATCCTTCCCATCCAACTCGTTGAAGAAGAAGAATTCCTCCAGTATGTGGTGAGTAATCGCTGCTCTGATATCAAGAAGCTCTTTTCGGTAATAAGACATGGTGACAGAAACAATAAGTTACAAACAATGCAAAAAAACATACACAATAGCACAATTGGTCATCTCCTTCGGCGCCATTATCATCTGATTAGTTTAGTACAGTAAAGTACAATAGAGCACACTAGAGTATATTATAATTTACTGTACTCTACTGAACTATACTCTACTGAACGATACTGTACTCAACTGAACTATACTCTACTTTATTGAACTGAACTATACTCTACTCGATTGAACTGTTCTCTATTCGACTGAACTATACTGAATTGAACTATACTCTACTCTACTGAACTCTACTCTACTGAACTCTGCTCTACTCTACGGTGCTGTACTGTGATGTCCAAACTTATGAAACATTTATGAGACATTTATGATTGGTACAGACATTATGCGGTCCGGACCAACCAAATGTGGTCTTGTTTGTACAGATCAGGGATCCATGATCATGTTACCATCACTTTGTTTCCGGGTGTTAATCCACTTTACTTACTTTAGTTCAATAACAGAAATAGAAGAGAAGAAAATCTAACTCAAGGTGACATATTGTATCATAGTTGACAGTCCATTCTTTCTGCAGACATCTTTGAATCTTAATTCGGTCTGTATATTTAAGAAATATTTAAGATATTGGAAAACGTGGTCACATAAAAGACTGAGGGCGATTTGACCTCATTCTGTTATTAAATCTGCATTGTTCTTCAAGTAAATGTGTTTTTGTAAAATTTTCTTATTGTTAGTAGTTCATGTGCATAGAGGTTCATGGTTTGTTTAACTTTGCAATGAACAGTCTTTATTTGGCATACTTGTGAGAAAAAAAATCAGAGTCTCAGCATCTTTATGTTATCATGGAATTGTCCATAATATTTATCTCCAGACGTAGGACCCACCGTGTTCAAAGCATGCAACAGGGAGATTATCATTAGGGAGATCCTATAAGCGAGGCATTCAGGGTTTTAAGGAGACATGGGGTGGAACTAAGTCAGGGATAAAACTGCACAGACAAAGAACGTGATAATTAGCCATGAACAGAGAGATAGAAAGACACATAGGCAGAAAGACAGACAGACCGACAGAACTTAAGAATCAGACAGTTATTATTCAACATGATTTACCACCCATCATCCAAATGTAACATCTAATAAAACTACAGGTTCTAGGCCCAATGATAGGCAAACAGTCCTACCAACAGCAGATATAAAAATAACTATTCAAATGTATTAAAATATATAATAGTTTTGGTTTCCTTATAAATCTGTAAACTGTACAAAACATGGGCAAGCTGCAGTATACAGGGTGTTCTCTAGCTACACTTTGTAATGGTAATATGTGAATGCTTCCATACAGCCGTTACACCTTACTATAAAGTGTAGCAAGGAATTGTTCAACAAACCTGCAACTGGACACGGACATTTTTCAAATACACTTTTTTCCTGAATCAAGAATGAGGAAAATATCGGCCATAACAGGTTAGTTGAAAATTTCCTTGAAACACTTTACAGTAGATAAGGAACAGATGAAACAATGAGACAGATATTTCACCAGAAGTATAAATGTGAAGCATACGGTTGGCGTTTCCACTCACTACCAAATATGGTAATGAGAGAAAGCCCAGTGGCCGGCAGTGGGAGAAGATAGAAGGAGATGGATTTTGGCTGACATTCTGCACATTTACTCATCAATTAAACATTTGATCTCAATACAGTTTTCTGCTCCCAAAACTATAATCTGTTACAAACTGAGTGGACTAAGTTTTGTAGACTTTACCCCATGCTAAAGTGTCTTAATATCGCCTTGTTTAGCAGGACTGAAAAGGCAAATTTAGTTATTGCATACGCGCACTTCACAGAGTAGGCGTTCCCCTACGGAAATATGTACCGTACATGATTCAGACAACATCTTGGTGTCATTATACTCCTTATACTGTGCTCTAACTTCTTTGACCAAGAAGGAGAGTGATGGAGTGCTGCATCAGATGACCTGGCCTCCACAATCTCCCAACCTCAACCAAATTGAGATGGTTTGGGATGAGTCGGACTGCAGAGTGAAGGAAAAGCAGCCAACAAGTGCTCAACATATGTGGGAACTCCTTCAAGATTATTGAAAAGCATTCCAGGTGAAGCTGGTTGAGAGAATGCCAAGAGTGTGCAAAGTTGTCATCAAGGCAAAGGTTGGCTACTTTGAAGAATCTCAAATCTCAAATATATTTAGATGTATTTAACACTTCTTTGGTTACTACATGATTCCATATGTGTTATTTCATAGTTTTGACTTCTTCACTATTATTCTACAATGTAGAAAATAGTAAAAAATAAAGAAAAACACTTGAATGAGTAGGTGTTCTAAAACTTTTGACCGGTAATGTATGGAGTATGTCTAGATTCTGAAATACAACATTTTCCATTATTTTATTCAACATTAAAACATGTGTATATGTATATATCAAAACTACCCTTTCTGATTTTGCTTATTTTTAGACAAATTTTTTGTAACAATATAGTCTTCAAACACATCACATTTCCAGAGTGGGCTCTCTGGTACTTTTAATATGACACATTTTATACATAGAAATGGACATTACAGGCAATGAATCACAGTCCTCCTTTAGGATTGCACATCCTGCAAATCACGAGCAGAGGGAGTTCTCTTTGAATCCATGTACCAGTCACTGTTGGCGGTGCTCTTAAAATGTATCATAACCTTAGAATTAGCATAAAGCCAACTCTAGAAATGTAATGTACTTGTAGAGTATATTGTTCCAAACAATATGTCTTAAAATAAACAAACTCAAAAAGAGTATTTCTGAGATATTAATATTTTACATTTTTTATAAATTAATTTGAAAATGTGTATTTCAGAATATAGACAAACTCCATATGTTGGAGCACACTATGACACCAAGATTTTTTGATTCTCCCACAATAATAAGCCCAGTGTGATTGGCTGGAACAGCTGTTCATGTATGCTACATGTACTTAGCTTTATGATACAGTATCTCTAAAAAAATATTTTTTATCAGTGGTGTAAAGTATTTAAGTAAAAATACTTTAAAGTATTACTTATGTAGTCTTTTAGGGTATCTGTACTTTACTATTTGTATTTTTTGACAACTATTAGTTTTACTCCACTACATTCCTAAAGAAAATTATGTACTTTTTACTGAAAACATTTTCCCTGACACCCAAAAGTGCACATTACATTTTGACTGCTTAGCAGGACAGGAAAATGGTCCAATTCAAGCACTTATCAAGAGAACATCCCTGGTCACCCGTACTGCCTCTGATCTGACGGACTCACTAAACAGAGAACATCCCTGGTCATCCGTACTGCCTCTGATCTGACTGACTCACTAAACAGAGAACATCCCTGATCACCCGTACTGCCTCTGATCTGACGGACTCACAAAACACACATGCTTCGTTTGTAAATGATATCTGAGTGTTAGTGTCCCCCTGGCTATATGTAAATAAAAATAAGAAAAAGGTGCCGTCTGGTTTCCTTAGTATAACATATCTGAAATAATTTATACTTTGATACTTAAGTATATTTTAGCAACTTTTGATATTGAAGTATATCTGAAACCAAACACTTTGGACTTTTACTCAAATAGTAATTTACTGGGTGACTTTCACTTTTACTTGAGTCATTTTCTATTAAGGTATCTTTACTTTTACTCAAGTATGACTACTGGGTACTTTTCCCACCACTGCTTTTTATTGCTAAGCAGGTGAAACAATTGATTTTCTCCATGAGAAAATACATGATTATTGTTATTGGGTGCGTTCGACCTTGTAGCCGACTTGAAATGAGAGTCGAGACTGACTGATCTACAAATCACCTTGCAGTCTAAATAACTACTCAATATTATTTGAAGATCAGTCAGTCACAATTTACCCAAGATACATCACGGTTTTGATGCTCTCGAACACAGCCATTGTGACCGAGGAATATTTTTACTGGAAATCTTCAATTTTTTTTTGAATATTTTATAAGGGTATCCAATTAAATCGTCAACAGGCTTCTCGATCCAATGAAAACGCTTGTCTTTCTGAGGATCGTGGAACCCAAATCCGGGGGTGCGTTCAATTAGCATGACCGCTTGCTACGTTGCGGAACAGTTTGTATTGAACACACGTTTTCCCAAAACGTTCTTTTACGTTCCTGAACAGACTTTGAGATACGTTCGCTCTCCTAGTGTACAGCCCCGTTTTGGTTCAAATGAAACGTTCTATTACGCTTTTATGTACTGAATGCAGCCCGAGTTTCACATGTCATCAGCTGTCAAGACACTGAAAGCTACCTACACGCGTGTGTAGCTAACACTACGAAAAAAACTTCGGATAATTGAAGAGATGGTGAGTAGCTAAATCTTTTTCTGTAGCCACTTGTACCCAGCATGTAAAGCTTCGCTAGCTAATGCTTGTAGCTAGCTTTTAGCCACTGTTACACGTATTTGACTACAAAATTGTTAGCCTAGCTAGCTAGCTTAGCATGATCAACTACCTGTAAAGTAACGAAGTTAGATAACTATAGGTTCCCTGCAAGTTGATAGCTGGCTGGGTGTCAGTTTGAAGTTAGCTAGCAGCATAAATTGCTCTTTCCATTCATTTTACTAGTTATGTACACGTTGCACAATAAGTTAGCTAGCTTGCTTGGGCTGCTATCATGGATGGTTCACTTAAACCTTCACAGCCACGACAGGAGGTATAGTGGCTATCTTGGGCAATTTATTTCATTGGCTGTAGAGGATTTGGTTTCTTCGTTGAAAAGTTAAATGACTGACACGGTAGGGAGTGCGCCCCCCACCCTTTGGCAGATGTAACGTTAGTAGCGACTCCTTTGAAATGCATAGCAGCTGATGTGTCAGATGAAAAATGTATCTGGAAATTCCATGTTGGCTGTCTATAAAAGTTGGGTTAACACATTTTTGTACTTTAGTTTGATTAACCAAGTGTGTGTGTGTTCTCTCTCACTGACCAGGCGCTGATTGGAGTGCAGCTGGTGGTCAGCTTGCTGGCTGCTAGCATCATGCAGAGAATGGCTCCACACTGTTCATTTGCCCGCTGGCTCCTGTGCAATGGCAGGTAAAGTCATGTACACAAATGTCATATACAGAAGTGGCTTTGGAGATGGGGTGTAGCTATGTCTTGGTAATGTTGACTTCATGGTAAGGGTTTGACATTCCTGGTATGATCATAAGGCCATGATAAACTCTTAGACCTTATCAGGGGCCATTTATTTGAAAGAACAACTGTGACCCTACTACTAGCTAATAACTTACTTGGGGTGTGTATATATATTTTTAACAAATCTAATTTTATCCTTTCAGTCTTTTCCGGTTCAAACACCCCTCTGAGGGAGAGCTGTGTGCCCTAGCTGGAAAACAGATGCCCAGCAAGCCCAGCAAGAGAGACAGGTGTGAGCTGGGCACAGGTGGGAGGGGGCATGATGATACAGTACAACTGGTGTCTGCTGCCTTTGTATCACTCTTATGGTGGTAGACTGGCTGTTAAAGGAAATGTTTGCTGACTACTTCTGTTTTGTAGGAGACAGAATGGGGACAGCAAGCCTCTCACAGTTCCCAAGGACATTGACCTTCACTTAGAAAAAGCTCCAGTCGGCGTCCTTGATGCCCTTGGTAAATAAACAAAAGCACCACTTGTAAAAAAAAAAAAAGGCCATGCCTGTGCACGGGACTTTCCCCACAATCCTTTTAGGGTGGCTATCTCTCCATCTTAGCTGTCAATCATAGCCCATCATTTTTGGACAATCAAAGATCAAATCAAATTGTATTTGTCACATGCGCTGAATATATATTGTGTAGACCTTACTGTGAAATGCTTACTTACAAGCCCTTAACCAACAATTCAAGAAATAGAGTTAAGAAAGTATTTACTAAATACACTTAAGTAATAAAATAAAAAGTAACACAATAAAATAACAATAAGGCTATATACAGAGGGTACCGGTACTGAGACAGTGTGTGGGGGTACAGGTTAGTCGAGGTAGTTTGCACATGTAGGTTGGGGTAAAGTGTCTATGCATAGATAATAAACAGCAGTGTAAAAAGAAACGGGGGGAGGGGTCAATATAAATTGTCAGGGTGGCCAATTGATTAATTATTCAGCAGTCTTAGGGGGTAGAAGCTGTTAAGGAGTCTTTTGGACCTAGACTTGGCTCTCTGGTATCCCTTGCCGTGCCGAGAGAACAGTCTATGACTTTGGTGACTGGAGTCTTTGACAATTTTTGGGGCCTTCCTCTGACACCGCCTAGTATATAGGTCCAGGATGACAGGAAGCCTGGCCCCAGTGATGTACTGGGCCTTAAGCACTATCGTCTGTAGTGCCTTACGGTCAGATGCCATGCAGTTGTCATACCAGGCGGTGATGCAACTGGTCTTCTTCACGACTGTCATGGTGTGTTTGGACCATTATAGTTTGTTGGTGATGTGGACACCAAGTTATCTGAAACTCTAGACCCTCTCCACTACAGCCCCGTCGATGTGAATGGGGGTGTGGTAGACCCTCCTTTTCCTGAAGTCTACGATAAGCTCCTTTTGTCTTGGTCGCGTTGAGGGAGAGGTTGTTGTCCTGGCACCACACTGCCAGGTCTCTGACCTCCTCCCGATAGGCTGTCTCATTGTTGTCTGTGATCAGACCTTCCAGTCGTGGGTGAACAGGGAGTACAGGAGGGGACTAAGCACGCACCCCTGAGGGGCCCCCGTGTTGACGATCAGCGTTTCAGATGTGTTGTTGCCTACCCTTACCACCAGTGGAGGCCGTCAGAAAGTCCAGGATCCAGTTGTGACCAAGCTTTAACTTCCTGACTGATGTCTTGAGATGTTGCTTCAATATATCCACATAATTTTCTTTCCTCGTGATGCTATTTTGTGAAGGGCACCAGTCCCTCCTGCAGCAAAGCACCCCCACAACATGATGCTGCCACCCCCGTGCTTCACGATTGGGATGGTATTCTTCGGCTTGCAAGCCTCCCCCTTTTTCCTCCAAACATAACGATGGTCATTATGGCCAAACAGTTCTATTTTTGTTTCATCAGACCAGAGGACATTTCTCCAAAAAGTACGATCTTTGTCCCCATGTGCAGTTGCAAACTGTAGTTTGGCTTTTTTATGGCGGTTTTGGAGCAGTGGCTTCTTCCTTGCTGAGCGTCCTTTCAGGTTATGTCGATATAGGATTTGTTTTACTGTGGATATAGTTACTTTTGTACCCGTTTCCTCCAGCATCTTCACAAGGTCCTTTGCTGTTGTTCCGGGATTGATTTGCATTTTTCCCACTAAAGTACGTTAATCTCTAGGAGACAGAACGCTTCTCCTTCCTGAGCGGTATGATGGCTGCGTGGTTCCATGGGGTTTATACTTGCGTACTATTGTTTGTACAGATGGACGTGGTACCTTCAGGCATTAGGAAATTGCTCCCAAGGATGAACCAGACTTGTGGAGGTCTACAATTTTTTTCTGAGGTCTTTGCTGATTTCTTTTGATTTTCCTATGATGTCAAGGAAAGAGGCACTGAGTTTGAAGGTAGGCCTTGAAATACATCCACAGATACACCTCCAATTGACTTAAATGATGTCAATTAGCCTATCAGAAGCTTCTAAAGCCATGACATTCTTTTCTGGAATTTTCCAAGCTGTTTAAAGGCACAATCAACTTAGCGTTGATTAACTTCTGACCCACTGTAATTGTGATACAGTGAAATAATCTGTCTGTAAACAATTGTTGGAACAATTACATGTGTCATACACAAAGTAGATGTCCAAACTGACTTGCCAAGACTATAGTTTGTTAATAAGACATTTGTGGAGTGGTTGAAAAACTAGTTTTAATGACTCCAACTTAAGTGTATGTAAACTTCCGACTTCAACTGTATATATGAGATGAGTAATGTAGGATATGTAAACATTATATAAAGTAGCATTGTTTAAAGTGACTCGTGATACATTTATTACATCCAATTTTTAATTATTAAAGTGGCTGGAGTTGAGTCAGTATGTTGGCAGCAGCCACTCAATGTTAGTGGTGGCTGTTTAACAGTCTGATGGCCTAGAGCTAGAAGCTGTTTTTCAGTCACTCGGTCCCTGCTTTGATGCACCTATACTGACCTTGCCTTCTGGATGATAGCGGGGTGAACAGGCAGTGGCTCGGGTGGTTGTTGTCCTTGATGATCTTTATGGCCTTCCTGTGACATCAGGTGGTGTAGGTGTCCTGGATGGCATGTAGTTTTCCCCCGGTGATGCGTTGTGCAGACCTCACTACCCTCTGGAGAGCCTTACAGTTGTGGGCGATGCAGTTGCCGTACCAGCCGGTGATACAGCCCGACAGGATGCTCTCGATTGTACATCTGTAAAAGTTTGTTTTTTGGTGACAAGCCACATTTCTTCAGCCTCCTGAGGTTGAAGAGGTGCTGTTGCGCCTTCTTCACCACGCTGTCTGTGTGGGCGGACCATTTCAGTTTGTCCATGATGTGTACGCTGAGCAACTTAACTTTCCACCTTCTCCTCTACTGTACCGTCGACGTGGATAGGGGGGTGCGCCCTCTGCTGTTTCCTGAAGTCCACGATCATCTCCTTTGTTTTGTTGACGTTGAGTGTGAGGTTATTTTCCTGACACCACACTGAGGGCCCTCACCTCCTCCCTGTGGGCCGTCTCTTCGTTGTTGGTAATCAAGCCTACCACTAGTGTCGTCTGCAAACTTGATGATTGAGTTGGAGGCGTGCATGGCCACGCAGTCATGGGTGAGCAGGAGAGGGTTGAGAATGCACCCTTGTGGGGCAACAGTGTTGAGGATCAGTGGGATGGAGATGTTGTTTCCTACCCTCACCACCTGGAGGTTGCCCGTCGAAGCTCAGGACCCTGTTGCACAGGGCGGGGTTGAGACCCAGGGTCTCGAGCTTAATGACGAGTTTGGAGGGCACTATGGTGTTAAATGCTGAGCTGTAATCGATGAACAGCATTCTTACATAGCTATTCCTCTTGTCCAGATGGGTTAGGGCAGTGTGATTGCGACTGTGTCGTCTGTGGACCTATTGGGGTGGTAAGCACATTGGAGTGGGTCTAGGGTGTCAGGTAGGGTGGAGGTGATATGATCCTTGACTGATCTCTCAAAGCACTTCATGATGACGGAAGTGAGTGCTACGGGGCGATAGTCGTTTAGCTCAGTTACCTTAGCTTTCTTGGGAACAGGAACAATGGTGGCCCTCTTGAAGCATGTGGGAACAGCAGACTGGGATATGGATTGATTATGTCTGTAAACAGCTGGTCTGCGCATGCTCTGAGGACGTGGCTAGGGACGCCGTCTGGGTCGGCAGCCTTGCGAGGGTTAACACTTTTAAATGTTTTACTCACGTTGGCTGCGGTGAAGGAGGGCCCGCAGATTCTGGTAGCGGGCCGTGTCCGTGTCACTGTATTGTCCTCAAAGCGAGCAAAGAAGTTGTTTAGTTTGTCTGGGAGCAAGACATCGGTGTCTGCGACGGGGCTGGTTTTCTTTTTGTAATTCGTGATTGACTGTAGACCCTGCCACATACGTCTCATGTCTGAGCCGTTGAATTGCGACTCTACTTTGTCTCTATATGGACGCTTAGCTTGTTTGATTGCCTTGCGGATGGAATAGCTACACTGTTTGTCTTCGGTCATGTTTCTGGTTGCCTTGCCATGATTAAAAGCAGTGGTTCGTGCTTTCAGTTTTGCACGAATGCTGCTATCAATCCACGGTTTCTGGTTGGGGAAGGTTTTAATTGTCACCGTGGGTACAACATCACTGGTGCACTTGCTAATAAACTCGCTCACCGAATCAGTGTGTACTGTGCTAGCAAAACAGTCCTGTAGCGTAGCTTCCGCGTCATCTGACCACTTCTGTATTGAGCAAGTTACTGGTACTTCTTGCTTTAGTTTTTGCTTGTGACCAGGAATCAGGAGTGTTATGGTCAGATTTGCCAAATGGAGGGTGAGGGAGAGAGCTTTGTATGCATCTCTGTGTGGAGTAAAGGTGAACAATAGTTTTTTTCCCTCTATGGTTGCCCATGTGACATGCAGGTAGAAATTAAGTAAAACGGACACAAGTTTGCCGGTATTAAAGTCCCCGGCCACTAGGTGCGTCGCTTCTGAATAGCATTTTCCTGTTTGCTTATGGCCTTTGCACTCAACAAGCTGTACGTCTTCGTGCCAGCACCTGCATTGTGGTGGTAAATAGACAGCTATGAAATATATAGATGTAAACTCTTGGTAGATAGTGTGGTCTACAGCTTATCATGATGTACTCTACCTCAGGTGAGCAATACCTCGAGACTACCTTAATATTAGACGTTGCGCACTAGCTGTTATTGACAAATAGACACACTCCCCCACCGCTCGTCTTACCAGACGTAGCCGTTCTGTCCTGCCGATGCACGGATAACCAAGCCAGCGGTATATTTTGTGTGTCGTCGTTCAGCCACGACTCGTTGAAACGTAAGATATTAACATTTTTAATGTCCTGTTGGTAAGATGGTCTCGAACGAAGATCATTCAGTTTATTTTCCAGTGATTGAACGTTGGCTAATAGAACTCATGGTAAAGGTGGGTTACCCACTCACCGACAAATTCTCACAAGGCTCCCTGATCTCCGCCCCCTGTATTTCCATCTGTTCTTCACGCGAATGAGAGATTTGGGCCTGGTCTTAGAGAAGAAAAAAAATCTTTGTCCAATTCGAGGTGAGTGATCGCTGTTCTGATATCCAGAAGCTCTTTTTGGTTATAAGAGACGGTAGCAGCAACATTATGTGCAAAACAAGTTACAAACAATGCGAAAAAAACACACAATAGCACAGTTGGTTAGGAGCCCGTAAAACGGCAGCCATCCCCTACGGCGCCATTACATTATTATTTTAAATCAGTGGGCTTGGATATGCATGTGGACCCCGCACCTGCCCGTTTTGCTCAGAGTTTTATCGATGTCACAAGAAGAGTACACAAGTTTTGGCTGGTGACCTAGTTTACTGTTTACTCAAGGAACATTGTGCGCGCATCCAGGAAAGTAAGTTGTGGGGTCTACGACTGGGGATTTTATGCTGTTTAGTAATGCTTAGCTGTTTAGTTTATAGGTCTGTATTGTAGCTCTACTGTTATCCTGCACCTAATTCCCTTGAATATTTCAGATGGCCTACTGCTGGTGCATATTGTGTACAGTGGCAAGAAAAAGTATGAACCCTTTGGAATTACCTGGAGTTTTGCATAAATTTGTCATAAAATTTGATCTGATCTTCATCTCACAACAATAGACAAACACAGTGTGCATAAACGAATAACAAACAAATTATTGTGTTTTTCTTGTCTATATTGAATACATCATTTAAATATTCACAGTGTAGGTTGGAAAATGTATGTGAACCCCTAGGGTAATGACTTATCCAAAAGCTAATTGGAGTCGGGAGTCAGCTAACCTGGAGTCCAATCAATGAGACGAGATTGGAGATGTTGGTTAGAGCTGCCCTGCCCTATAAAAAACACACACAACATTTGAGTTTGCTATTCACAAGAAACATTGCCTGATGTGAACCATGCCTCGAACAAAAGACATCTCAGAAGACCTAAGATTAAGAATTGTTGACTTGCATGAAGTTGGAAAGGGTTACAAAAGTATCTCTTAAAGCTTTGATTTTCATAAGTCCACGGTAAGACAAATTGTCTATAAATGGAGAAATTTCAGCACTGTTGCTACTCTCCTGGTTGTTCTGCAAAGATGACTGCAAGAGCACAGCGCAGAATGCTCAATGAGGTTAAGAATCTTAGAGTGTCAGCTAAAGACTTACAGAAATCTCTGGAACATGCTAACATCTCTGTTGATGAGTCTACAATACGTTAAACACTAAACAAGAATGGTGTTCATTGGAGGACACCACGGATGAAGCCACTGCTGTCCAAAAAAAACATTGCTGCACGTCTGAAGTTCGCAAAAGAGCACCTGGATGTTCCACAGCCCTTCTGGAAAATATTCTGTGGCCAGATTAAACTGAAGTTGAGTTTAGAAGGAACACACAACACTGTGTGTGGAGAGAAAAAAGACACAGCACACCAACATCAAAACCTCTTTCCAATTGTAAAGTATGGTGGAGTGAGCATCATGGTTTGGGGCTGCTTTGCTGCCTCAGGGCCTGGACAGTTTGCTATCATCGGCGGAAAAATGAATTCCCAAGTCCATTAAGACACTTTGCAGGAGAATGTAAGGCTATCTGTCCACCAATTGAAGCTCAACAGAAGTTGGGTGATGCAACAAGACAACGACCCAAAACACGGAAGTTAATCAAACAACAGAATGGCTTCAACAGAAGAAAATACGTCTTCTTTGGAGTCCTGACCTCAACCCGATTTAAAATGCTGTTGCATGACCTCGAGCGGTTCAAACCAGACATCCTAAGAATATTACTGAACTGAAACAGTTTGGTAAAGATGACTGCTCCAAAATTCCTCTTGACTGTTGTGCAGGTCTGGTCCGCAACTACAGAAAACGTTTGGTTGAGTTTATTGCTGCCAATTTGAGGGTCAACCAGTTATTAAATCCAAGGGTTCACATACTTTTCCCACCCTACACTGTGAATGTTTACACGGTGTGTTCAATCAAGACATGAAAACATATAATTGTTTGTGTGATATTAGTATAAGCAGACTGTTTGTCTATTGTTGTGACTTAGATGAAGATCAGATCAAGTTTCATGACCAATTCATGCAGAAATTCCAAATGGTTCACATACTTTTTCTTGCCACTGTATATCATTATTACATCCCTTGCATAAGTATTTACGCACAATATGTTTGTTTAGAAATTATTATAGTATAGCTTGTAGTGTATGCACATTCTACCACTGCGCATTCATAGTTTCTTATGCCATGGCAGGTTTCTAGAACCTGATAGAAGTTTCAGAGACGGTCCTCGAAGCTCGCACTTGCACAGTCTGATGTACGACTCTGTGGGACCAGAGACAGACCAGATAAGATCTACTATAATGTAGCAATACAACAGGATCTTTACATAATGGCATTACATACACACATAGCAGAGAGAGAACTAATAACTCGGACAGGCACGATTTATAGCCCCCTCTCTCTGGCCTGATGTAGATCTTATCTGGTCTGTCTCTGGTCCTACAGAGTCGTACATCAGACTCTGCACACGCGAGCTTCAAGGACCGTCTGAAACTTCCAGAAACTCGCCATGGCATAGCACTAGTGCGAACTATGAATGCGCAGTGGTAGGATGTGCAAACATTACAAGCTATAAAATAACAATTTCTAAACTAACATATTGTGCATAAATACTCATGCAAGCAATGCAATAATGATATACACAATTTCCACCAGCTGTAGGCCATCCTAAATATACAAGGGAATCAGGTGCATAATTACAGCAGTACTACAAATACAAATGTAGTAAAGTAACTTGTTCACCAAAACCTGTGTTCTTGTGTCAGCTAGAATGGGCAGGTGCAGTGTCCACATGTGTCCAAGCCCGCTGATTGGCTGAAAACGAAGGGCTGTGATGGACAGCTGTGATGGAGAGTGATCCACCCTTAAGGGACTGTGGGGAAAGTCCCGTGCACAGGCATGGCCTTTTTTACAGCTGCCCTTGGATTTCTTATATAAATCCAAACAACTTGAAAAAGGTTCTACTGGGGGACTTGTCAGAGTCTAAACCCTGTCTAATCCACGGGAGGGGGGGTTCTACTAAGCTATATGGAATTGTTTTAAGAAGGTCATATCAAGGATCATTTAGCTTTTTGAGTTTAAAACCCCTTGAACTATAAAAAAAATATATATTAAACAATTTGAAATGATTTAGGGTCTTACTGCTATTAGCACATAGAAGCACATTGAATAACAGATAGTCCCCCAAATATATCAAAAATAAGTTTGTTCTGAAGTGTCTCTCCTATATCTGAGAGAGATAAGAAAGATCAGGAAACGTTATTATTTTTTACATGTATTTAACCCCATATTTTTGGCATTAAACAGTCTCCATATATAGTACCAGTCAAAAGTTTGGACACACCTACTCATTCAAGGATTTTTCCTTTGACTATTTTCTACGTTGTATAATAATGGTGAAGACCTCAAAACTATTAAATAACACATGGAATCATGTAGCAACCAAAAAAGTGTTAAACAAATCAAAATATGTTTTAGATTCTTCAAAGAACCTACCCTTTGCCTTGTTGACAGCTTTGCACACTCTTGGTATTCTCTCAATCAGCTTCATGAGGAATGATTTTCCAACGGTCTTGGAGTTCCCACATTTTCTGAGCACTTGTTGGCTGCTTTTCCTGCACTCTTTTGTCCAACTCATCCCAAACCATCTCAATTGGGTTGAGGTCAGGTGATTGTGTAGGCCAGGTCATCTGATGCAGCACTCCATTGCTCTCCTTGGTCAAATAGCCCTTACACAGCCTGGAGGTGTGTTGGGTCATTGTCCTGTTGAAAAACAAATGATAGTCCCACTAAGCGCAAACCAGACGGGATGGCGTATCGCTGCAGAATGCTGTGGTAGCCATGCTGGTTGTGTGCCTTGGATTCTAAATAAATCACAGACCGTTTCACCAGCAAAGCACACCACCTCCTCCATGCTTCACGGTGGGAACCGCGCATGCGGAGATCATCTGTTTACCGACTCTGCGTCTCACAAAGACACGGCGGTTGGATCCAAAAATCTCAATTTTGGACTCATCAAACCAAAGGACAGATTTCCACTGGTCTAATGTCCATTTCTCGTGCTTCTTGGCCCAAGCAAGTCTCTTTTTCTTATTGGTGTCCTTTAGTAGTGGTTTCTTTGCAGCAATTCAATAATGTAGGCCTGATTCACGCAGTCTGCTCTGAACAGTTGATGTTGATGTGTCTGTTACTTGAACTCTAAAGCATTTATTTGGGCTGCAATTTCTGAGGCTGGTAACTAATGAACTTACCCTCTGCAGCAGAGGTAACTCTGGGTCTTCCTTTTCTGTGGCGGTCCTCATGAGAGCCAGTTTCATCATAGCACTTGATGGTTTTTGCGACTGCACTTGAAGAAACTTTCAAAGTTCTTGAAATTCTACAGATTAACGAACCTTTATGTCCTAAAGTAATGATGGACTGTATATGACGTTTGTGTACGTTTGTCTTTGCTTGTTTGAGCTGTTCTTTCCATAATATGGACTTTAGCCCTTGTCACAAAACAACTGATTGGCTCAAACACATTAAGAAGGAAAGAGGTTCCACAAATTAGGCACACCTGTTAATTGAAATGCATTCCAGGTGACTACCTCATGAAGCTGGTTGAGAGAATGCCAAGAGTGTGAAAAGCTGTCATCAAGGTAAAGGGTGGCAACTTGGAAGAATCTCATCTCAAATGTATTTAGATTTGTTTAACACTTTTTTGGTTACTACATGATTCCATATGTCTTCAGTATTACTCTAAAATGTAGAAAATAGTAAAACATTAAGAAAAACCGTTGAATGAGTGTGTCCAAACTTTTGACTAGTACTGTATATTAGTGTGTAGCCCAAACGGTTCAGACGTTACAGACCGAAGTTAGACGATCCGGAGGCAGGTGCAGGCTAGGCCTCGGAGACTGTCAGGTGGTCTCCGAGTTGCGACTGAACGGAGGGTCATCCAGTGCAGGAGGCCGGCGGCCCTCCAGAACTGGAGACAGCAGCCACCCTGGGGCTGAGGGCCTAGCAGTGCAGGGGACTTGAAACCAATACTAAGACTAAGGACTGCAAGCCAGGTATAGCGGGAGGCTACAAAACTAGCTGAGCAGGGAACTTGTAGCCTCACGCCAAGACAGGCTGCGAACTGGCTAGAGGCAGGGACTACACACCTAGAGGAGCAGATAACCCGGAGCCTAAGGGGACAGGAGACCCAGGGCCTAGAACTAGGACAAGTTGTTTGGCATGTAGCACTGAGCTGTTTCCTTGCTGACCTAAGGCTGGGGGTTGCGGACCAACTGAGGGCAGAGGCTGCAGACCTAGTGGGGCAGAGAACTTATAGCTTGGCGGAGCAGTGGACTGAGGTCTAACTAAAGCTGGAGACAGCTAAACTAGAACGGCAGATGGCTGGGAGCCTAGTACTGATAACGTTGGACCTGCCGGGGAGAACTGACCCTGGACCTGCCAGGGTGAACTGACCCTGGACCTACCAGGGAGAACGACAGAGCTGGGAGAGTGGTAGATCTTTGGGCCTACTGGTAGATTAGGTAACTCTGAGCCTAGCGGCGTAGGAACCTGATGACTCACATGGGCTAGGGACTGAGGGCTGACTAGGGCAGGAGAAAGCGGACCTAGTACAACTGAGGACTAACTTCCTGACTGATGTCTTGAGATGTTGCTTCAATATATCCACGTAATTTTCCATCTTCACGATGCCATCTATTTTGTGAAGTGCACCAGTCCCTCCTGCAGCAATGTACCCCCACAACATGATGCTGCCACACCCGTGCTTCACGGTTGGGATGGTGTTCTTCGGCTTGCCAGCCTCCCCCTTTTTCCTCCAAACATAACCATGGTCATTATGGCCAAACAGTTCTATTTTTGTTTCATCAGACCAAAGGACATTTCTCCAAAAAGTAGTTATTCTGGGATTGATTTGCACTTTTCTCACCAAAGTACGTTCATCTCTAGGAGACAGAACGCTTCTCCTTCCTGAGCGGTATGACGGCTGCGTGGTCCCATGGTTTTTATTCTTGCTTACTATTGTTTGTACAGATGAACGTGGTACCTTCAGGTGTTTGGAAATTGCTCCGAAGAATGAATCAGGCTTGTGGTGGTCTACATTTTTTTTCTGAGGTCTTTGCTGATTCCTTTAGGTTTTCCCATGATGTCAAGCAAAGAGGCACTGAATTTGAAGGTAGGCCTTGAAATACATCCACAAGTACACCTCCAGTTGACTCAAAGTATGTCAATTCGCCTAATCACGAGCCATGGAATGGAATATTCCAAGCTGTTTAAAGGCACAGTCTACTTAGTGCATGTAAACTTTTGACCCACTGGAATTGTGATACAGTAAATTATAAGTGAAATAATCTGTCTGTAAACAATTGTTGCAAAAATGACTTGTGTGATTCACAAAGAAACCGTCTTGCCAAAATTATAGTTTGTTAACAAGAAATTTGAGGAGTGGTTGAAAAAATGAGTTTTAATGACTCCAACCTAAGTGTATGTAAACTTCCGACTTCAACTGTATATACGCCTACAGCCAGGGGGGCCTGAGTGACGACGATCTGGTAAATAACTGGGTCACCTCTGGATATAGTGGAAGTCCCAACGGTCCCATGGAGGTGGCAAATGCTCTGGCTGGAGAGACCTGGAGTAGTGTCTCTCGTGGAGTAGTGTCTCTCGTGGAGTAGTGTCTCTCGTGGAGTAGTGTCTCTCGTGGAGTAGTGTCTCTCGTGGAGTAGTGTCTCTCGTGGAGTAGTGTCTCTCGTGGAGTAGTGTCTCTCGTGGAGTAGTGTCTCTCGTGGAGTAGTGTCTCTCGTGGAGTAGTGTCTCTCGTGGAGTAGTGTCTCTTGTGGAGTAGTGTCTCTTGTGGAGTAGTGTCTCTTGTGGAGTAGTGTCTCTTGTGGAGTAGTGTCTCTCGTGGAGTAGTGTCTCTCGTGGAGTAGTGTCTCTCGTGGAGTAGGGAGCCTGCCTGACTCGGGGAGTATAGGCTGTGTTGGCACTCCCAAGGTGGGGACGATGGCTCTAACCGGGGGCCTAGAGTGGTGACGGTCAGGAGAGTAGCGGTAGAAATGGTGCTCCCGCGGTGGTGAGTACGCCCTCCTGATCTCTTCCTGCACATGACGCAGGTCCCCGTAAAAATCTGGTTATCACCCAACCCTAGTGTGGTCACTCCCTGACCGCTGAGGCGGCCTGGAGCTGGGTTGGACGACTGTAGGATGTGAGAGGTATGTAAGGCCTCACAGCTCACTGGTACGCCATCACTGTAGCCAGGTCAGAATCCTAACGATTCAAAGAACCTCGAAAAAACAGCTAGCTGGAGCTCGTCTGAGCGTTCGGCTGGGAATTCCCTCATCGCTAGTACGTAATGCTGATTGTTATGGTTCTGACTCGCTACCGGCTGTCAGGCTAGAACAAGGCAGATGTGTCCATATCCAGAGTTGTTGTCTCTTGATCCCCACCACACAGTTGTGAGCGCACACACACACACACACACACACACACATCATAGGGGTAATCTTTGTGTTACAATTAGGAATGGACTTGTATAGGGGAAAGGATGTGGCTGACCGCTCAGACGAGCTCCAGCTAGCTGTTTTTTCACCACTACTGTAAACTGAAATGCCCTCCAAGCCTTAGCTGGCTTTGTATTTTATGCCTTATCTTTTCCTTACAATGTTTCTGCTTTGCCTCTCCTTTCCCCTTCTCAGTACTGCGATTCTTCCTGGAGTACCAGTGGTTGATTGACTTTGCAGTGTATGCCATGGGCATCTACCTTTTCACCGAGGGCTACTTTTGTGTAGTGGACCCTGCCAAGGAGGTCCACATTGGGGCCATCTGGTGTGTGCTGACCGTTCTCTGCTGCCTGTATCCTTCAGTTCACCCTCGCTCTGGAAGCCCACAATTGTATTACAATTTTGATAAAGTAATATTATGAACTATTCCTAAGAAAACAGCTCTAAGTACTATGTTACAATGTCAACTTAGACTAACTGAAGTTGTACTCACTGTACTTGCCAATGTTATTATGTAAGAACTGTGTTAGTCACTTTCTACAAAGTGGGACCCTGGTAAATGAATAACCCAAACATGTACTGTGCCAGAAAAATACTTGGATGCATCAATATTGTGCTGCTCCTTGATCGGAGCTGTTTTGTTTCCAAAGGACTGTCCGGTTGTCCCTGTGTTTCCCTTAACTCTCACAGGAAAACCCTCCACTCCCTGATGGGCCACTACTTCAGGTCTGACGAGGGAGGCGAGCGCTCGGTGTGCCTGGCCTTTGGCTTCCTGTCTCTTCTGGTGGCCATGCTGGTGCTGGTGGTCAGAGAGGACTACCTGGAGTTTGGCCTGGAGCCTGGTATGTGCACTACATTAACCCCTACTATGGCACGCCCCATTAGGCTATGTATAACACATTTATTTAGTTAATTTTATCATTTCAGTTTGGGCTTTTTCATGTTTTGTATTGCAGGTTTTAACAGTCTTTTTGACAACCTTGAGGTTTTCGCAAAACATCAAGGCTTTGCTGAGTGGTCGTAAGTATCTTTTAGTTGGACAGTTTAATTTTTTTTCCTTCCAAAAATTTAAATCACAACTTGGGTCCATAGAATAGTTGCCAGTCATTCATTGACCAACAATATGCTTTTAGTCATCTGTGTTGGCAAATGTGCCCCTTTAATGTTTGCTATTATATTTGGACTCCCATCAGAGTCCCTGTGACCAAGCTGACTGTGAAGTTGGGTCTGGCTGCCATCTGTGCTTTTATTGGTGCTTTGCTGGCCTTCCCTGGCCTCCGCCTAGCCCAGACCCACCTGGACGCAGTTCAGATGAACTCAGACCGCCCATTCATCCAGTAAGAACACATACACTTATTTAACTGTGAAACCAAATAACCAACTGGTTCCACTGACTAGTAATGTCTTACTGTTTGGGTGTTGTGTTGTTTTCTGCTTCCCTTAGAATGTTGTTGCACATGAGCTTCCTGGCCCCAGTGGTGGTGATCGTGTTGTGGATCAAACCCATTGCTAGGGATTTCCTGGGGAACGCTCCAATGGGGAAGACCTCAGTCACCCTGTAAGTGTGTGTTTGTTTCCTGGACTCCAATATTACCAATGTGACCATTTGGCACCCTTGTGCTGATTCCTTCTCAAGGTGTTAACAGATCTCCTGTGTGTGTGTGTGTGTGTGTGTGTGTGTGTGTGTGTGTGTGTGTGTGTGTGTGTGTGTGTGTGTGTGTGTGTGTGTGTGTGTGCGTGCGTGATATTCCCAGTATGTCAAGCGCGGTGTTTGACAGTGTTCGTCTGTGGACAGTGGTGGTTCTGTGCTGCCTGAGGCTGGCCCTCACCCGCTACCACATGCAAGCCTACCTCAACCTCTCCCAGAAGTGGGTGGACCAGATGAAGAAGGAGGCGGGGCGCATTGCCGCCATCGACATCCAGAGGAAGGTCCGACAACGCATCTAAATGGCAACGTTTTCATGTGAAAGCAATTATTTTGAGTTGTTTGGAGAACCAGATGAGACCTTAAACCCATGAGTCTTTTGACGTTGTTGTCCTTCCAGGTGACCCGTGTGTTCTGCTACCTGACCATAGTCACCCTGCAGTACATGGTCCCTGTTCTACTCATCCTCTTCTCTACTCTGGCTCTGAAGGCCCTTGGTAAGACATGTACAGTACCTAACATGGCAACAACTAGCTTTGAGGGGGGGGGGGGAAATGATTCATCGCTTTTTCTTATGTTCTAATAATACTTTCATTATTTATACACACTGCATATTTATTTATATACTGGATTCACATATCTCACTATAATGTATCTACTGCTGTGCATGTCATTCTTAGCTGTTGTGTAAATTCCACTGATGTACATTTGCATAGATTGCATTTTGATACTGCTTCAGTGCTATTTGGGTTGTTAATTGGATTCATCCTGCCGTTCTTGATTTCTTGCTTTTTTTGTAGTTGTATTTTTCTTTACATGTTAGCTGTTTGACATTTGACTGCGTTGCTAGGAGCTAGTAGCATAAGTATTTTGGTACACTGCTATAACAGCTGCTAAACTGTACGCAAACCACAAATTCGCATCCGATTTTTAGCGAGGCCTTAGGTGGCCCTACGTAAATGCTGAGAATCTGCATTCTATAATTTAACAATATGGAGTTATGATAATATACCAACAGTTTCATCACAATGCTTGATCCATGGAAATGTAATGTATTTCAGTTGTGCCTTTCAAATGTCTCGTTGTAACACCCATTTGTCCCTACTGACTTTTTTGTATCTCAGGTGACTTCTCATGGAGTGGCGCAGAGCAGGCTCCGGGGGTGACCCCTGCCCTGGTAATGCCCACGGTCTCTCCCGTCCTGCCAGGGCTGGAGGAGGACGAAGAGGGGGTGGAGGACATGGAGGAGGACATCCAGGCCACGGTGGCCCGTCTAACCGAGGGCTTCTCTGCCCTGCGCTCTGTCCTCACCCCCCTCTTCTTCAGAGGCCTCTTTGCCTTCCTCACCTGGTGGGTGGCTGCCTGCCAAGTCATCAGCAGCTTGTTTGGCATTTACTTCCACCAGTACCTCATGCAGAACTGAAGAGGACTACACTACCCATAATCTCTAGCTAACACCGTGCCAGTGTTCCAGGCAGGTCAAACTCAATACAACAAATGGACAGGATGTGTGTGCTCCTGTCTGTTACTGTAACAAAGGTGTCACCGATATCAAAAGGGATGTGATGGTTTCTGACATGCTGACACCTTACTACTACTACCTTGTTGTCCTGTGGGCCCAGTCAGACCCTTAGACCTTGACCAGGACTATGATGAAATGCTATATAATGTGGACTGGATTCTGTCCAACTGCTATGTATCACATTTCTCTGTTTTAACAAATGCATTTGAAGCCAGTGTTACTTTTTTATTTTTTATTTTATCATATAGTATCAGGCAATGTTGCAAATGAGCTGTTTCTAGTCGGAAAAGGTACCACTACTTCCAGCCCAGTTTGCTAGTAGAGGCTGATTTCAGAAGTGCTTGATGCTTTATTTATTTTCGTCCTTTAGTTCTGCTGTACCGTACTGATTGTAATGGACCCGTGGAGTTCAGTCTATTCAGCAGTCATCACCACTCGACCGTCCATTCTCCTTAATCATTAGTTACCCACCTGTTAAAACAAAGCACTGAGGATATTTTACTGTGTTTTAATGGAGGTATTCAGTGAAGAATTCTAAGTGCCTGGAAACTCAGGGATTTTGAGTCAATGATAAGATATCTCTTTTTTTCTGCCAAATAGTAGACGGGTGATAACAGCTATCTATCTGTATCATTCAATAACACTCCAGCCCAGCCTGGATTTGGCAAATCTTACCTGTATTAGCAACCATCTTTCAGTCCCAACAAAGTTTGTCAGTTGAATTTGTTTGAACAAAGTATTTCCTGCGTTTTGTTTTGCTGCCAAACAATCATTTGCACTTAAAAAAGCGTCAATCAGCAGTTGAAACAATAACGAAGCACCTTCCCCGCCCCTGTTTCGGTAAAAGCTGAGGGATGGGGAGGGAAAATGTAACCACTCTTTAATGTATAGATAGAGCTATGGATGCAAGGACTGACCATCCATGATATCAAAATGATAGTTTTAACTGTGTTTTGAGGCTATATAGTTTTCTATATACTTTGTAAACAAACATTGGAGTAAAACAAGCTTATTTGGGTTCTGATGGGGTAGAACACTTGAACTGAGCTCATGAGGCATTAATAAGTTATATTCTTCAAGAATCAATGGGTACAATTTATAAGTGAAACATTTTATGTAGCAACTGCAGATTGCCCCTTTTTAGGATGATGTAGGCTTAGAACAAATCTTGCCTAAAACTTAAACCTAGGTCTGAAATGTGTTGCTGATTTTATAGTGTCAACGGTTAAAAATTTAAAAAATGTATTTACTTATTTATACTCTATTGCCACTGATCATGTTGGAAAGGTACAGGTGTCATGCTGTTGGACTTTTGGGTCGTTTTGTTTTTGGAAAGTGTGATTTCTGTGTTTAAAAAAAAAAATCAAATTGATTGAATGTTTGTTATTCATTTTACGTTGTGGTTTGTATGAAAATGTTTTTTCAACAAAAGACTTATGAATGCATGGTTTGAACTTTTAGTTGTATACAAAATGTTTTATTCTGTTGTCTGTGTGGCAAATGTTACTGGCTTATGAAATTATTAAACTCTTGTTTTAAATCTTGTCTTTTTATTATCGGTGATTAATCACACCTTAGTCACACCTTAATCACACCTTAGCCAATACCACATGTTTTAATTATCCCAGCAAAATGTTTTAATTTAAATTTTAGCTTTTCATTTCTCCCACTGTCTTGTCTTGTATATCATATAGTGTGGGAGAAAAGAAAGGGCTTTTTCAAAGTTAATTCACCATTTGACAAAATACATAATCTGTGACAATGGTGTCTAGCTGCTGAATTGCTGAACTGCTGAGCTGCTGAATTGACCCTCACCTCTGACCTTAACCTCCAGAGTGGATAATATTTTAGTCGTTGATAATTTCACTGCACTTATTCCTCCAACAATCTAATATATTTGTGTTAAAAACCAACCATAGAAATATAATACATTCAGTGCTGTGAAAAAGTATTTGTCTCTTTCAAAGTTTCTCTATTTTTGCATATTTTTTCACACAAAATGTTATCAGATCTTCAACCAAAACTTAATATTAGATAAAGGGAACCTGAGTGAACAAATAACACAATAATTGCATACTTTTTTTCATTAATATTATAAACAAAGTTATGTAACACCCAATGCCCCTGTGTGAAAGAGTAATTGCCCCCTTACACTCAATAACTGGTTGTGCCACATTTAGCTGTAATGACTCCAACCAAACACTCTCTGCATTCATTGATCAGCCTCTCACATCACTGTGGAGGATTTCTGTCCCACTCTTCCATGCAGAACTGCTTTAACTCAGCGATATTTGTGGGTTTTCAAGCACGAACTGCTAATTTCAATCCTGCCACAACAATTGGGATTGGCCTTTCAAAAACTTCAAATTTGTTGCTTTTTAGCCATTTTCATGTAGACTTGATTGCGTGTTTGAGATCATTGTCTTGCTGCATGACCCAGCTGCGCAAGAGTGGGACAAAATTAATCCACAGCGATGTGAGACTGAACAAAAACTACAGGAAGCATTTGGTTGCAGGAATTGCAGCTAAAGGTGGCACAACCAGTTATTGAGTGTAAGAGGGCAATTACTTTTTCACACAGGAATATTGGATGTTGAATAACTTTGTTAATTAAATAAATAAATAAAGTATCTCTTTTTTTGTTATTTGTAAACTCAGGTTCCCTTGATCTAATATTAGGTTTTCGTTGAAGCTCTGATAACATTTAGAATTAAAAAGATGAGAATGGGGCAAATACTTTTCCTTCATTTTGACTTTTCCTTCACCTGTATGTGCTTATGATAAAACTTATTCCAGTTATCTTTTATGAACTATTGATACTCTGTGGATAAATTATGCTCTCTGGTTTATTTTGAACATCGAGAGATTGTGTGGCAGGGGCTAGGCTCAATAAAAAATGTTTTGAACCTAGCCCCCCTGACTCACACAATTGACCAGTGACATTTATTTATTATGCAGTTTATTATAAAAATATATATATATTAAAAAATCAGTTACCCAATCAAGGTAGGGCCCCCCAGTTACCCACATGGGCCCCCTAACTTCTCTCCTCCTCCCATCTGATGATCAGCAGTGCAGCAGCAGGCTATTTATTTTTGTACTATTTGCTGCCTCTTGGGCCCCCCACGGGCCGGGGCCCAGGGGCTTCAGGCCCAGTAAGCCCCTGCATTAAGCTGGCTCTGATTGTCCCTCCAGGTAAAAGGCAAATGCAAAGCGCTGTATATGGCCAGGCAGGCCCAGGCCTCTACTAGCCTCTGACAGGTCTGGGAGAGTGTCCAGCTTAATGAACTGGAAGGTGACAGGGTTGACATATCTATATAATCACATTAATTATGTGCATGTGTTTGGAGGCCCCATGTCTGCCGTCTGCAGCCGCCAGGGCTGTTGCTATAGGGACCAGGCAGCAACCAGGCAGAGGAGACTTCAGACATGGCCTGCAGACTGGCCCTATCCTCAAGGGAGCTGCCCAGACACGACCCCTGTGACACTCTTTTCATTTGGGGAGCAGAGAGGGTGTGCTGACACAGTGTGGGAAAGGGATCATTCTAGCCAATTTCCTCCCAGTCAGTCTAAATTGCAGGGAAATGCTCTATAGGGAGGCATAGAGAAGTGTATTCACTGTATGTGATGTCCAGCTGTGATTGTAAGGCATCGTGTACTGTATGCACACTGTCTTTTAATGTTGAAAGCTTTTGGGCTTTTTGAGTGTTCCGCCATTCTTGTTCTCCCCTCAGCTGGAACCTGGTGGCTTGACAGAGTGGTCTGACATTATAATGAGTGACCAGATGTTTTCAATGGACACATGAAAGATAGATACACGTGGCAAATATCATTGTATCTGTCTTCAGATTAATTTACATCGAAAGGAAATGCTGTGACTTCTAAATCACATTTAAAAATATTTAAAAAATCAGTCAATTAGATTTACAGCCCTAAGGTGGTCGAAATAACATATCGTAAGTCAAATCATGTTTATTAAAAGACAGCCACATCATTAAAATAAGTATGAAGCCATGGGCTGTTTTGATAAATACAGCCAGCGCTGATACTATTGATGTGCTGCAATAACCTGTGTTTAGAAAATATGTAAAATGTGAATGTATGCAAAAAAATATATGTTTTTCACGTTCTACATTTATCCACAAGTGAAATATACTGAACAAAAAATATAAACGGAACATGCAACAATTTCAAAGATTTTGCTGAGTTACAGTTCATAGAAGCAAATCAGTCAATTCAGTCAAATTCATTAGGTCCTGTTCTATGGCTTTTATATGACTAGGAATACAGCTATGCATCTGTTGGTTACAGAGATGCCTTAAAAAAGGTAGGGGCGTGGATCAGAAAACCAGTCAGTATCTGGTGGGACCACTATTTCCCTCATGCATCTCATTCGCATATAGTTGATCAGGCTGTTCAATGTCTGAAGTTGCTGGATATTGGAGGGAACTGGAACACGTGGTCGTACGCGTTGATCCAGAGGATCCCAAACATCCTCAACATGTCTGGTGAGAATGCATGCATGGAAGAACTGGGACATTTTCAGCTTCCAGTAATTGTTTAAAGATCCTTGCGACACGGGGCCGTGCATTATCATGCTGAAACATGAGGTGATGGCGGCGGATGAATGGCATGACAACGGGCCTCAGGATCTCGTCACATTAGCTTTGTGCATTCAAATTGCCATCGATAAAATGCAGTTGTGTTCGTTGTCCGTAGCTTATGCCTGCCCATACCATAACCCCACTGCCACCATGGGGCACTCTGTTCCCAACGTTGACATCAGCAAACCGCTTGCCCACACGACGTCATACACGCTGCCTGCCATCTGCCCCGTGCAGTTGAAACCGTGAAGAGCACACTTCTCCAGCATGCCAATGGCATTCTAAGGTGAGCATTTTCCCTTTGAAGTCAGTTAAGATGCCGAACTGCAGTCAGGTCAAGACCCTAGTGAGGACGACGAGTATAATCTAAAATGACGTTGGAGGCAGCAGAGAAATTAACATAAAATTCTCTGCCAACAGCCCTGCTGGACACTCCTGCAGTCAGCATGCCAATTGCACACTCCCTCAAAACTTGATACCCTCAAAACTTGATCTGTGGCATTGCGTTCCTATAATGGTCTTTTCTTGTCCCCCAGCACAAGGTGCACCTGTGTAATGATCAGCTTCGTGATATGCCACACCTGTCGTATGGATGGTTTACCTTGGCAAAGGAGAAATGCTCACGAACAGGGATGTAAACAAATTTGTGCACAACATTTCAGAGAAATAAGCTTTTTGTGTGTATGAGACATTTCTGGGATCTTTTATTTCAGTTCACGAAACATGGGACCAACACTTTACATGTTGTGTTTATATTTTTGTTCAGTGTAATTTGTGTCAATATGGACACATATATACAAATTAATTTCATGTTGTCAACCATAACTTGAAGTGCTCTATGTGTATGTCTTCATTACACTAATGATGCAGTTTTATCTTAATACCATCACAGTCCACTGCTTGAACCTGTCATTTTTGTCAGATGAATTAACAACCACTAGTAATGGCTGATTCTGTCCTGCATTCTGTCTTGCCTCCAGAGTGAGTGTGAAATATGTTGCCCTCTTGTGGACAAAATAGTTAACTTCAATGTACACACAAACTCACAATGAGAAACAAAATGGATACAAGGACATTTTACATTATACAATTTTGCAGACTTTTTAAACACAAAATGGATAAATGAAACAATAACACACCAAAAATCCAGTGCATACTACACAAACATCATTAAAAAAGAATAATCAAAAACACAAACTCACACAAGCAATAAAAAGTGTCTTGTTTTTTTCATAGACAAAAGTTAACTTTTGATAGGTGTCTGATTCTCAACATACCTTATTCCCATTGCCCCACTGACAATTAATCAAATGTTTCCCTTTCCACAGCAGCAGGGCTGGATTACCAAACGGGCACACAGGGGTTGGGGGTCACCTGGAGGTCGGGTCCCCCCCCCCCCCTTTAAAAATGTAACATTTTCTCTTAGCCTCATGACAAAATGTAGAATTGTAATATAAGATTTAGTATTGGTCCTCATATCCTCAAAAGGTTTTTGCTCGGCCTCCGACCGCAAGGCACTACACAGGGTAGTGTGTACGGCCCAGTACATCACTGGGACCAAGCTTCCTGCCATCCAGGACCTCTATACCACGTGGTGCAGAGGAAGGCCCAAAGAATTGTCAAAGACTCCAGCCACCCTAGTCATAGACTGTTCCCTCTGCTACCGCATGGCAAGCGGTACCGGAGCGCCAAGTCTAGGTCCAAGTGGTACCGGAGCGCCAAGCCTAGGTCCAAGTGGCTCCTAAATAGCTTTTACCCCCAAGCCATAAGACTCCTGAACAGCTAATCCAATGGCTGCCCAGTCTATTTGCACTGCCCCCCCCCCCCCCCCCCCCCCCCGAACGCTGCTGCTACTCTCTGTTATTATCTATGCATAGTCACTTTAATAACTCTACCTACATGCACATATTACCTCAATTACCTCGACACCGGGGTAACCATATTACCTCGACACCGGGGTAACTATATTACCTCGACACCGGGGTAACCATATTACCTCGACACCGGGGTAACTATATTACCTCGACACCGGGGTAACCATATTACCTCGACACCGGGGTAACTATATTACCTCGACACCGGGGTAACTATATTACCTCAACACCGGGGTAACTATACTACCTCTATTACCTCGACACCGGGGTAACTATATTACCTCGACACCGGGGTAACCATATTACCTCGACACCGGGGTAACTATATTACATCGACACCGGGGTAACCGGTACCCCTGTATGTAGCTCCACTATTGTTATTTACTGCTGCTCTTTAATCATTTGTTATTCTTGTCTCTTACTTTTTTTTTTATCTCTTACTTAAAACTGCATTGTTGGTTAAGGGCTTGTAAGTAAGCATTTCACTGTAAGGTCTACTACACCATTTGATTTGATTTGATATAAAACTGCACATTTTTCCAATACAAAATATGTTGAAAAGCAGGGTAACTGGAGGTCGGTTCCCCAGTGACCCCAAATGCGGTAGTCCAGCCCTGAGCTTTTTAATTTATTTAAACAAAAAAAAAGCTCAACTTTATAAAATGGTTATACTGAATATGGACCTTTGATCTTAAATTGATGTCATAATTTTTCATAATTAAGGCCAGTGTCCAAAAATAAATAATTAAACTATGCAGGATATAGTGTAAAAACAAACAGCTTTGCTCAGTATTATTAAAAGCAACACTAAACCTTTGTAATGGAACCAATGATCAAAATCCCTGAGAGACTTAAAAATGCACAGATTTTCAATACAAAAATCCATAAGTGGAGATTACATTTTTGTTTTTCTGTGATCAATTCCTATCCAGCCCAACTTCCCACTCACTATCACGAGGCCATGCCCATTGAGACCATGATAGATGAATAGAACCTTGCTGCTCCCTAATCGGTCTCCTGTGAGCTGACCACTTCATTGATTTTGGGCTGAAGGATAAACTAAGCATTAAAGTTATATATATGTACATTAAATGGGGACCTGAATGTGAAGCATTAATCTGAAACACTGTGCTCTAAGTTACATGGCTAAATGACTGATGCTCTCACCCCTGCTCTGCTCTGTGCTGTAGCCCAAGCAGGAGGAGAGAACCACATTGATGTGTGGTTTGACACCCCTTTGAACCAACACGCAGACAAACCAACCAAACCCAACAACAACACACCCACGGTATCTCCTCACTGTATCAAAATCAGAGAGGCAGTGCCACATGTTCATTGCCTACAATGGAGAGTCCAGCCCAGCTCTAAGGGGGGTCTTTCTTTCCTCTGGGATGATGTGAACGAGTGAACCCATCACCTCTCTCTGTGTGTTGGAAACCATGTGGCAGGATTTTTGTGTGTGGTAGTCGCTGCCAGCTATCTCTGCCACCCATCGCTGATTTCTAATTGCCTCAGGGGCAGCCCTCCTTTCTCCTCTGCCCCGTGCTGAGCCGGGTAGGGAACACCTCCTTTGGGGAAATCCTCTCTCTCATTGGCTGGGTAGGGCTCCTGGGGGGTGTGATGAGCGGAATTGGAGGTGCTCATTGGAGAGTGCTGCCTCAAGTGGCGCACGGGCGGAGAGGTCGGGGAGCAGATGTGCTCCGGGGAGCAGCGCTCCGATTTGATGCTGAGGTTGAGGGAGGGGTGAGGAGGAGGGGTGGGGGTTGAGGACTGAGAAGGAAAAGAGCACCCTCCACTGGACATCCTGGTACACAGCAAGCGGACAGAGAAAAGAGAATAGTATATGCATGCATGATATAGTATGAAATGAATCCTCACTTGCTATTTTTCCTATAGAGGCCACTAGTGGACACACAACACTATCAGGTCCATCACTGTGTGCGAACACTGAGTAATTGAGTAAGGTGTATATGGGACGGCAGGTAGCCTAGTGGTTAAAGCGTCGGGCCAGTAACTGAAAGGTTGCTAGATTGAACCCCCGAGCTGACAAGGTAAAAATCTGTCGTTCTGCCCCTGAACAAGGCAGTTAACCCACTGTTCCTAGGCCATCATTGAAAATAAGAATTTGTTCTTAACTGACTTGCCTCGGTAAATAAAATATCAATGGTCTTACGCTGGGCTGAGGTGAGGTACATGCTGCTCCTGTGGTTGTGCTGTCTGCCATGGGTTCACAGTCCCACGCTGTAGACTCACAGCATGGGAGAAACCTGGGTGACTGTAGTCTGGGAGGGAAGAGGAGAATTATTGTAAATCACTGACTAAGAAGCAGGTGAAGATTTAAGAGGAGCAGAGCTGCAGCCTTACCAGATGGTCCAGCAGAGGAGAGGCTGTAGCCCCCCAGACCATGAGTCAGCAGACCTGTCTTCCCCATTGCCAGCATGTGGTTCCCTGGGTGCATGCCCGGGTACAGTAGGCCTCTCTGAACATCACATGGAGAGAGAGATTTTTTCTTTGTCTTAGCAGGGAGTCCCATTGAGACTAATGTCTCTTTTACAAGGGAGCCCTGCAAATACACACTTTACAAATACCACATGATACAAATATACAAGATTACCACAAAAAAACACACTCAAGAAAAAAACAATCACATTCCTCAGCAAAGAGGTCCCCAATTAACAATTTGAACTGCCAAAGAGACTGAAGGGATCTCCAGGGTTAGCCATCCCTGAGACCGGGTATGGTAACTCATACGTCTTAAAGTTAGTAATGATGTTAGGTACGGGGGATGTTTTTGCAAGAGAGCTTTATAAATAAAAAGAGAGCAATAAATCGACCTCCACAACTTCAAAGAGGGCCGGCCTACTTTTTGTTAAAGAATGCGTTGATGTGTACTGAACTTGTCGCCCATAATAAAGCACAATGTGCTATGAAAAACTGCATCTAACGACTTTAATGTAGTGGCAGCTGCATTCATATAGATGATGTCGCTATAGTCTAAAACCGGTGGGAATGTTGACTGAATAATCTGCTTTCTGCTATTTAACGAGATGCATGACCTGTATCTATGGAAGAAGCCCATTTTAATTCTCAACTTCTTAACTAACACCTCAATATGCTTTTTAAAAGATAGCTTTTCATCAATCCAATTGTCCAGATATTTATAAGCGTGGACATGGTCAATGTGGGCACCATCCAAAGTAAATATGCTTAATATATTCATTAATTACTTTTAAAAAGCTATCTACAAAACAATACAGGCCATGTGAGTGTGGTTGGTCCTCTGATTGTCCTTTCGTAATGGCATCGTCATAACCCTGCTCTCCGATTAGTCCTTCATAAGGATATCGTCATAACCCTGCGCTCTGACTGATCCCTTCATAATGAGATCATCATAACCCTGTCCTCTGATTGGTCCTTCATAATTACATCATCATAATGACATTGTTATGACCCTGCTCTCTGATTGACACATCATAATGACATCGTCATAGCCCTGCTCTCTAATTGGGCACTTCATAATAACATTGTCCTAACCCTAATCTCTGATTGGTCCCTTTGTAATATCATCGTCATAACCATGCTCTCTGATTGGTTCATCATAATGACATCATCATAACCCTTCTCTCTTATCGGTCGATTCCTAATTACATCATCTTAAACCTGCTCTCTGATTGGTCCCATTGTAATAACATCCTCATAACTGCTCTCTGATTGGTCCCTTCATAATGACATTGTCATAACCCTGCTCTCTGATTGCTCCTTCATAATCACCATGAGTGGTAGTGGAACTATGTAGCCTGCAGTACTGCAGTACCTCATGCTAACCTTGCGTTATGACTGACAAGTAGGATTTAAGAGATCCTTACAGAACTGCTAAAGTTGGCGCGTGTGCCACCCATGCCTGGGTGGCTCTCTGTCCGCCGGTTCTCACTGCCCAGATTCAAAGGGGGAGGAGTCTTCATCTCCAAGGCCCGGCTCAGGTTGCCGTGGGAGAACATAGAGTTGCCAATACCTGAACAGAGAGAACACAAATAGGAAGTGAGAACAAGATGTTTCACTCACCGACAGAACACTTAATCACTCTCTCTCTCAATCTCTCTCACTCGCTCTGCCTGTAAAAATTCACTTCAGATTACTTCAGATTACCAAAAGGTACATTATTAATGTCAACCTGATAACAAAAACATTTATTCACACATTAACTTAGTAAGCATAATACGTATTTTTACCATACATTTAGCTCTGATCTGTATTGATAAAAAGGGCATATTACAAGCATCGTACAGTAGTGTATAGTCTTTCAAAATGCTGATTTAATTGACTACAAAGCTTGGTTGCGATCACACACCACTGAGTGGCATCTCTACACATGTCTACTAATAACTATATGGTGTGAAGAGTGAGGGGTTGAGCTGAGCTGAGATGACCAGCAGGTGCAACACACTCACTGCTCAGAAACCACAGATCAGCCTCCAGACGCTGTTTCACTTGTGGGGACTGTTTCAGACAGCACACACACACACTCACTTCCTGTGTGCACAGCTGGCTGCACAGAACTGAGATGGACTTACACTCATGGACACTCATTCACACCAGCCATTCTGTAGACAAATCATGTCAAGAATGGTACCTCTAACACTCTAGGAATGTTTGCAAAGAGGAACTAGGGGGCCAGGTCACCTGAGTGTGGGGACATGAAGGCAGCATGGCAGTGGGGCCCTGCAGGGCTGGCTGAGCCTGGTCTGGGGCCCAGGGGCTTGAAGGCCGGGGGTCTGTGGGAGCTCGGGCTGGGGTTGGAGGAGTTGGGGTATCCATTCTCACAGCCAGTAGACACCAGGAACTGGGCCTCTGGTGAGTGCAAGGAGGGGGCCTGAGGAGAAATATGAGAGAGTGTCTGTTTGAGTTAAGATTTGAAAGTTAGGTTTATTGCAGCTGCATTGCAGAGCTAAAGTGCTCACTGAGTCACATGAATGGTTTGACTGTTCAATGGAATCATTTTCTCAAATGTAGCCATTATTCACAGAATAAAATATAGCAATGAAACAACTTTAGTTAATGTACAGCCTTTGGCTCAGACAGCACCTGTCTGATAAGACCCGTGTGAGTACTAACGTAGTAGCGCTGGCGGGCCAGGGAGAGGTCCATGCCCTCGCTGTGTGGGCCATACTTCTCTGCTGCCACCTGCATGGGTTCCTCCGTGTCCAGCAGCTCTGTCCCGTCCAGGCCCAGGCCCTTCCTCCGCAGAGTCTACAGTAGCAGGACAGAGGAAAGAGCAGCACACAGACATTACCTCAAGGATACGACAGCACTATTTATACTATTGATTCTTGGGGATGTCCTAACAATACCGAAGTGGACTGTACCAACATTGTTTTTTCAATGCTTTGTGGGGGAGCCCAAGTAAGCATTTCATAAACGTATACATTCCAACGTCAAAGCACTCTCAACAGTGTGTCTTTATTGGGAATGAATGTAATTGTAACCTTGCATATAGTTATGCAACAGATTACTACACGTACAGGAGAACATGTTGAGTAATGTGTGGAGCTGTATTTATACCTCCAGTATGTCTGTGTTGGTCCTGCTCTCGTGAGGCTCGCTGTACTCTGTGTACTTGAGCAGGACCTTGTCCATGTCAGTGCTGGCGTACTGGAACAGACGGTTGGTGCTGTTGAAGATGATGAGGGCGATCTCACAGTCACACAGTACACTCAGCTCATACGCTTTCTTCATCAGGCCAAACTTACGCTTGGTGAATGTCACCTGGGAACAGAAATATATTGGTAGATGTATTATTTGGTCTGTGACTGTTTAACTATACCATGTCAAATGTAGTACTCAATCAAAAGTGATAGAATAATTAAGGAGTTGTACCTGTCGATTCCGCTGGTCTAGGATACGAGAGATTTGTATCTTCTTCCTTCCCATTGTGTTTACGGTCTGCGTGTCTGACAGATGGCTTAACACTGTGAAAATATATATATATATATATAAAAAAATCTAAACTCAGTCATTTGAACTCACCCCGTTTTCAGCACAGCATGTAAATGTCATCCTAGTAATGAAAACGTTTAATTACGTTAACTTTATTTCATCAGGATAGCCCATTGAGATATATAGTATTTTGTAAATCTCAAGGCAACATCAACAGCCAAACCTACACACAATCAACACAATCAAACCTAGCTAACTTTCAAAAAGCAAACCATATGGTTGAGCCCTCTGGCCACTTCATAAAGGGTTACGGGTAGGCCCATACACAGTGGTGCCACTCAACCGTATCCAAATAAGAGCACCAACCACCATACAGTATGGGTCTTAACCTTCAGACAATTCTGATGGGAAAATGGCATGTGTTTTGTTTAAGCGACCTAAGTCCCACCCTTCCCCCTTGTCATGGCAGCCTGTTTATTTATACTCTGATGAGGCGATGGGGGATAAAGTTAGAGCAGTCTGACACCCCTCAGTCTGGGTTAACCTGGGACCAGAGCTAGCAGGGTTACAAATATAAACCAGTCAGCTTGTAAGGTACAACAGGCCCTGGTGAAACCAGCGGAAGTTAAACAGTGTGTTTTCCAGAAGGGAGAGTTCTACACCACCCCCTCTTCTCCCATGTTCAGGTTCAGAAAAAAAGATGGTAGAGACATACGGGCAGGCCTGGTCATGTGGATGTAATAACTAAGGGCAGCCCACTGAGTGGTAGGGCTGAAAATGACAGTTGGGATTGAGAAGAATATAGTGAAAATAAGTGAATGTTTGTACATGTCACGATCGTCGTAAGAAGCGGACCAAAATGCAGCGTGGTATGTGTTCATGATGTTTTAATTAAAGAAAGCACTGAACACTGAATACAAAACAATAAACGAATGTGAAGCTATAATAAGAACTGTGCGGACACAAGCAACTGACATAGACATAGACAATCACCCACAGAATATGGCTGCCTAAATATGGTTCCCAATTAGAGACAACGATAGACAGCTGCCTCTAATTGAGAACCAATCTAGGCAACCATAGACATACAATTTACCTAGAACGGAAACAGCCCCATAAACATACAAAACCCCTAGACAAGACGAACACATACATCACCCATGTCACACCCTGACCTAACCAAAATTACAAGGAAAACAAAGAATACTAAGGTCAGGGTGTGACAGTACAGTGCATTCAGAAAGTATTCACACCCCTTGACTTTTTCCACATCTTGTTGTGTTACAAATTGATTTAATTGTAATTTTTGTCAACGATCTACACAAAATACATTACAAAACGTAATGTCGAACTGTAAGATAAATTTGAGCATTTGTAAAAAAAAAAATATATATATATATATATATATATATATATATATATATATATACATACAGTTGAAGTCGGAAGTTTACATACACTCAATTTGTATTTGGTAGCATTGCCTTTAAATTGTTTAACTTGGGTCAAACGTTTCGGGTAGCCTTCCACAAGCTTCCCACAGTAAGTTGGGTGAATTATGGTCCATTCCTCCTGACAGAGCTGGTGTAACTGAGTCAGGTTTGTAGGCCTCCTTGCTCGCACACGTTTTTTCAGTTCTGCCCACAAATTTTCTATGGGGTTGAGGTCAGAGCTTTGTGATGGCCACTCCAATACCTTGACTTCGTTGTTCTTAAGCCCCTTTACCACAACTTTGGAAGTATGCTTGGGGTCATTGTCCATTTGGAAGACCCATTTGCAACCAAGCTTTAACTTCCTGACTGATGTCTTGAGATGTTGCTTCAATATATCCACATCATTTCCCGTCCTCATGATGCCATCTATTTTGTGAAGTGCACCAGTCCCTCCTGCAGCAAAGCACCCCCATGCTTCACAGTTGGGATGGTGTTCTTCGGCTTGCAAGCATCCCCCTTTTTCCTCCAAACATAACGATGGTCATTATGGCCAAACAGTTCTATTTTTGTTTCATCAGACCAGAGGACATTTCTCCAAAATGTACAATCTTTGTCCCCATGTGCAGTTGCAAATCGTAGTCTGACTTTTTTATACGGTTTTGGAGCAGTGACTTCTTCCTTGCTTAGCGGCCTTCAGGTTATGTCGATATAGGACTCGTTTTACTGTGGATATAATTACTTTTGTACCTGTTTCCTCCAGCATCTTCACAAGGTCCTTTGCTATTGTTCTGGGATTGATTTGCACTTTTCCCACCAAAGTACGTTAATCTCTAGGAGACAGAACGCTTCTCCTTCCTGAGCGTTAGGACGGCTGCGTGGTCCCATGGTGTTTATACTTGCGTACTATTGTTTGTACAGATGATTGTGGTACCTTCAGGCATTTGGAAATTGCTCCCAAGGATGAACCAGACTTGTGGAAGTCTACAAATTTTTTTCTGAGGACTTGGCTGATTTCTTTTGATTTTCCCATGATGTTAAGCAAAGAGGCACTGAGTTTGAAGGTAGGCCTTGAAATACATGCACAGGTACACCTCCAATTGACTCAAAGTATGTCAATTAGCCTAATCAGAAGCTTCTAAAGCCATGATGTTCTTTTCTGGGATATTCCAAGCTGTTTAAAGGCACAATCAACTTAGTGTATGTAAACTTCTGATCCACTGGAATTGTGATACAGTGAATTATAAGTGAAATAATCTGTCTGTAAACAATTGTGGGAAAAATTACTTGTGTCATGCACAAAGTAGATGTCCTAACCAACTTGCCAAAACTATAGTTTGTTGACAAGAAATTTGTGGATGGTTGAAAAACAAGTTTTAATGACTCCAAACTAAGTGTATGTAAACTTCCGAATTCAACTGTATATATACATCTTAGAATCACATTTGGCAGCGATTACATCTGTGAATCTTTCTGGGTAAGTCTCTAAGACCATTACACACCTGGATTGCACAATATCTGCTATTATTTTTGTAATTCTTCAAGCTATGTCAAGTTGGTTGTTGATCTTTGCTAGACAGACATTTTCAAGTCTTGCCATAGATTTTTAAAGCAGATTTAAGTCAAAACTCTAGCTAGGCCACTCAGGAACATTCAGTGTTGTCTTGGTGAGCAACTCCAGTGTTAATTTGACATGTTGTTTTAGGTTATTGTTCTGCTGAAAGGGGAATTTGTCTCCCAGTGTCTGTTTGAAAGCAGACTGAATCAGGTTTTCCTATTGGATTTAGACTGTGCTGAGCTCTATTCTGTTTATTTTTATCCTGAAAAACTCCCTAGTCCTTGCCCAATAACAAGCACCCATTGCATGATGCAGCCACCACCATGCTTGAAAATATGAAGAGTGGTACTCAAAGATGTGTTTTGTTGGATTTGCCCCAAGCATAACACTTTGTATTCAGGACATAAAGATATTTTCTTTGCCACATGTTTTGTAGTTTTACTTTCGTGCCTTATTGCAAACAGGATGCATGCTTTGGAATATTTTGTATTCTGTACAAGCTTCCGTCTTTTCATTTAGGTTAAATCAAATCAAATTGTATTAGTCACATGCGCAGAATACAACAGGTGTAGACCTTACAGTGAAATAGTAACTTACGAACCCCTAACCGACAGTGCAGTTCCAAAAAAATATGGATAAGAAAGAGAGATACAGTAACAAGAAATTAAAGAGGAGCAGTAAAAAATAACAATATATACAGGGGGGTGCCGGTACAGAGTCAATGTGTGGGGGCACCGGTTAGTTGAGGTAGTATGTACATGTAAGTAGAGTTAATTAAAGTGACTATGCATAGATGACAAGAGAGTGGCAGTGGTGTGGAGAGGGGAGGTCGGGGGCAATGTGAATAGTCTGGTAAGCCATTTGACTAGATGTTCAGGAGACTTATGGCTTGGGGGTAGAAGCTGTTTAGAAGCCTCTTGGACCTAGACTTGGCGCTCCGGTACAGCTTGCCGTGTGGTAGTAGAGAGAACAGTCTATGACTAGGTGGCTGGAGTCCTTGACAATTTTCAGGGCCTTCCTCTGACACCGCCTGGTATAGAGGTCCTGGATGGCAGGAAGCTTGGCCCCCAGTGATGTACTAGGCCATACGCACTACCCTCTGTAGTGCCTTGCTGTCGGAGGCCGAGCAGTTGCCATACCAGGCAGTGATGCAACCAGTCAGGATGCTCTCGATGATACAGCTGTAGAACCTTTTGAGGATCTGAGGACCCATGCCAAATCTTTTCAGTCTCCTGAGGGGGAAAAGGTTTGTTGTGCCTGCTTCACGACTGTCATGGTTTGCTTGGACCATGTTAGTTTGTTGGTGATGTGAACACCAAGGAACTTGAAGCTCTCAACATGCTCCACTGCAGCCCTGTCGATGAGAATGGGGGCGTGCTTGGTCCTCTATTTCCTGTAGTCCACAATCATCTCCTTTGTCTTGATCACGTTGAGGGAGAGGTTGTTGTCCTGGCACCACACAACCAGGTCTCTGACCTCCTCCCTATAGGCTGCCTCATTGTTGTCGGTGATCAGGCCTACCACTGTTGTATCATCGGCAAATTTAATGATGGTGTTGGAGTCGTGCCTGGCCATGCAGTCATGAGTGAACAGGGAGAACAGGAGGGGGCTGAGCACACACCCTTGAGGTGCCCCTGTGTGGAGGATCAGCGTGGCGGATGTGTTGTTACCTACCCTGACCAACTGGGGGCGGCCCGCCAGGAAGTCCAGGATCCAGTTGCAGAGGGAGGTGTTTAGTCCCAGGGTCCTTAGCTTTATGATGGGCACTATGGTGTTGTAACTACAATTGTGAAGTAACTACAATGTTATTGATCCATCCTCAGTTTTCTCCTATCACAGCCATTAAACTCTGTAACTATTTCAAAATCACCATTGGCCTGTATATAATTGCGTTGTAAACACAGCAATATACAAGATCAGGAACGTCACATTTATAAATGACATTGAGCATAACAATGGTATCCACAATATATCAGAAAAAACTTTACACATCAGATAAGTACACTGTTGAGATTAGAAAGTTAGGTCTAGTACAACTCTCTGCGTCCCTGTCCTCAGCTGGCAGTAACTGACTGTACTGTACTGTCCCTACAGATGCAAAGCCCAGAGGAGTTTCCCTTCTCATGTTGGACACGTATGGCATCTATATTTAGAAGCCACATCCAAATGGTGAGTGAGCGGATATGGTGCCGGTGTTCCCACGACCCCCAGAGTGCCCGCTGCCCCCTCGCCCACGCTTGGCACACAGGCATTCAGGGCATTTCTGAGGAATCCACCTCTGTGCCCCCTATCATTACCTTATAAAGTATCCACTGGAGTCAGCCTCTAAGACAAGACACTTACACCTCAAACTGTAAAATAGAACAGAGTCAATCAATGTGTGGAAAAATATCCATCGTTGGAACTCCATTTTCGATTACTGAAACTTCTCTGAATAATACCGCTTTATTAAGACTGACAGAATTAGAAAGTGGACAAGTCTCCTAAATCTATAGTACAGCAAACTAGTAACAGATACTGGGGCAAAATAGTTGTAACTGCTCAGCTATTGGATTGCACAAACAAGAGGTCCACTAAGAACACACCAAATGACTGCACCAATTATGATTGCATCATCTTGCATTGTACTGAATAAAAAAAGACAATAGTTTTCTGCAACTGAGAGGAGAACTCTACATGACTAGCATGTACCGTTCTGCAGAAGAGAGCATCTCACCTCTGATGTAAATGAAGACAGTAGAGGGAAGTGGAAGATCTGAGCTACAGAGAGGCCAGAGAGATCTTTATCACATTGGGGTTTACAGAAAGTTCCTTTCTCTCAGAATTACACACCACACATCCGGGCAAATATAGCATTTACCTCCCCTCTAAACAGTGAGGACTTGGCCCTCTCACCGTTGTTTTGAGGGTTTCTCAAACCCCCAGCGACGAAGCCAGTAAACCTGCACACGCCTAATGTCAGCTAATTCTGGATAACGTAGTCCGTATGACAACCGCCACTTGAGGTCTCAAACAGGCTCATAAAAGTCAAGTTAGAGAGAAATGTACCTGAGTTTCACTCTCTTTAAAAACCATTGGAGTGTTGTTGAGAATGTACATTTGGGTGCCTTGGGGGGTAGAGCAAATGTTACGGTTTTAATTTCCAATGATCTTGTTCACACACTATAGGATGGAATCCAATTACTTTTTGCCACTCAAGAGACCATGGTATTCAAGACCAGGAAAATGCCTGTGGTAATCTATTAGATGATATACTGTATACAGTAAGTGGAATAGAAAATACAATTTTGTGTCCTGTAATACTGCAATAATTGCACTCACACACAGTTGCCCCAGGGTCTCGAGCTCCTAGGGACAGAGTGCAGCTTCCTCTGACACCTTCCCAGAGGCCAGACAGTGGAAACGAGACCATACACACTAACAGAGCAGGCCTCTAGCACAGACAGGCCCTCTCTCCCAAAGACACCCTGGCTGTCCCCAGAGAAATTGCTGAGTGTCTCACTGGGACACCACAGGGCGAAGAACACCGACAACAAACAGTTTTGTCATTACCAGTCAACACTGTAGCACTACTTCATATGAGTGAGTGAAGGACTTGATACAGGGGTGTGGTACTTCTCACTAACACACTGGCTTTAATTATAGCAATACCGGTGAACGTTAAATGGGAACTTACTCATGAACATGGATCATTGCTGTATATGTACATGGCAATAACAACTGTGTCATTCCACATTCCATTAAATACATGAAATGGAAACTTGCTAATCTTCACCCCTTGCAGAAGGAGAAAGCATACATTTCCCCTTTAAGGCCAATAACAGTGAACAGAGAACCATACTCTTAGATGAATGCTACCATACAATATTAGCTGGGAAAATGCATAAAAGCAGAGTGTTTTCAGTATTAGTTGTTGATGCTCCAGTCATTTCAGTTCAATGGCAAGATGAGAAACCAGGCCCAAAATAGAAAGCAGGAATCATATTTGCATAACCCAATATATAAAGCCCCCGCAAACCTTGACATAAAATGCAAATTATTATTAAAAAGTTAACACTTCATTCATCGCTGAATTTATCACAGAATAAGGTTTGTGTATCAATTTGCAAGACTAATTTATGGTTAAGAAATCTATATTTCACCCCATGTTTATTTAAAACTCGAATGTGACACAGCATGGTCAGACAGTTTATGCGCTTTGTTATTTGCAATGACTCCCTGGCTGGACATTTGCAAAGCAGAGGTGAGGAAATATCTGGCTAATTTTAACAGGAGATAATTAAATTGCCTGTATATTTTGGATTGAGTCAGAATAGACACACACTATGGACAGGACAGCTGATCTTTCTGGAAGAGCTTTGGGATTTTGTGAACCACAGAGACATGTCAAGACCATAGTGTCGTGTCTCAGCTTAGAGACAGAGAGAGACAGAGACAGAGAGAGACAGAGACAGAGAGAGACAGAGAGAGACAGAGAGAGACAGAGACAGAGAGAGACAGAGAGCGACAGAGAGAGAGACAGAGACAGAGAGCGACAGAGAGCGACAGAGACAGAGACAGAGACAGAGAGAGAGAGAGACAAAGAGAGACAGAGACAGAGACAGAGACAGAGAGAGAGAGAGACAAAGAGAGACAGAGACAGAGACAGAGACAGAGAGAGAGAGAGACAGAGACAGAGAGAGACAGGGAGAGACAGAGACAGAGAGACAGAGAGAGACAGAGACAGAGAGAGACAGAGACAGAGACAGAGAGAGACAGAGACAGAGACAGAGACAGAGACAGAGAGAGAGACAGACAGAGAGAGACAGAGACAGAGAGAGACAGAGAGCGACAGAGAGAGAGACAGAGACAGAGAGCGACAGAGACAGAGACAGAGACAGAGAGAGAGAGAGACAAAGAGAGACAGAAAGAGACAGAGAGCGACAGAGAGAGAGAGAGACAGAGATGTAGTCATGACTGCACC
This sequence comes from Oncorhynchus mykiss, assembly GCF_013265735.2. Classification (NCBI taxonomy): domain Eukaryota; kingdom Metazoa; phylum Chordata; class Actinopteri; order Salmoniformes; family Salmonidae; genus Oncorhynchus; species Oncorhynchus mykiss. The sequence goes on along the minus strand of NC_048569.1, from coordinate 61,641,325 downwards.
AGGGGCAACAGGTTCAATATTGAGTGCCCAAGTTTAGTGGTTTTATTAAAAAACCAAAAGGTCAAAGATGCTCTCTTTCAGAAACAAACATATTGCTGTCCATGGAAAAGCAACTAGAGAACAAGAATAACAAACACAGATGTTGTCAAGTCAAGCAAAGAATTTAAACCATTCAGTTCACGATTAACAAATATTTGTTGTAGGCATTGGAAATACTGTATTTCAGTGTTTTACTGGAAACTGTGGTAAATATTCTACTTTGAAAATATATTTTTTTTATGTATCCTAACCATATAATTTGTGCCTTTCTGGTGGCTATGCTTTGCTCCAAGTTAAGATTTTTGCAGAGCTGAATGAAAGGATAAAAATGTAAGCATAAATAAAATGCATTTAAAACAGCCGCTGGACCAGATTCCACTTTACATATTTGCTCCACGGCAAATCTTTCCTTCATGATAGAAAATCCTGCGTCCCTATTGTGACAGTATAATGTACACCCTCTAAGCCACTGGCATCATCTAAAATGAATTTAGTCCATACAAATAGTGTTTCAATGTTCTCTAGTGTTTACAAAATTCTCCATAAAAATATGCATCATTTAAAAAGGAATTGTACATGCAATGGGAATTAACTACTGTACCTGTATATAGGCCTGAAGGACACCCACAATACACCCCCCAAATGTACATTATTTATGCACCGTATAAAGGCTATACAGTGCCTATCATGAGTATTCACCCCCTTGGATTTCTTCAAATGTTGGTGCGTAAGAAATTGGGTTATAAATTAATTTCATTGTGATTTTTACTTGTCATTTATCTACACAAAATATTCCATAATGTCAAAGAGAAGATATATATATTTAAAAAGAATACATTTTTAAAAAAAAACTAGAATCTCTTGGTTATATAACTATTCACCCTCTTTGATATGGCAAGCCTAAATAAGTTCCTGGGTAAAGATTTGCTAAACAAATCACATAATAAGTGTGTCTCTGTGTTCAGTAATAGAGGTTAACAAGATTGTTTTATGACTACCCTATCTCTGAACCCCACACACACAAGTATATGTAAGGTCCCTCAGTCCAGTAGTACATTTCTAGCACAGATTCAATCACAAAACCAGGGAGCTTTTCAATGTCTTGAAAAGAAGGGCACCAATTGGTAGACACAACACATTTGGAAAGTATTCAGACCCCTTCCTTTTTTCCACATTTTGTTACGTTACAGCCTTGTTCTAAAAATTATTAATTTTATATTTTTCCTCATCAATCTACACAATACCCCATAATGACAAATCAAAATCTGTTAATTTTTTATTGCTAATAAAAAAATAAAAAATAAATTATTTACATTAGTATTCAGAGTCTTTGCTATGAGACTAGAAATTGAGCTCAGGTGCATCCTGTTTCCATTGATCATCCTTGGGATGTTTCGACAACTTGATTGAAGTCCACTGTGGTAAATCAAATGATTGGACATGATTTGGAAAGGCACACACCTGTCTATATAAGGTCACACAGTTAACAGTGCATGTCAGAGCAAAAACCAAGCCATGAGGTTGAAGGAATTGTCTGTGGAGCTCTGAAACAGAATTGTGTCAAGGCACAGATCTGGGGAAGGGTACCAAAAAATGTCTGCAGCATTGAAGGTCCCAAATTGAGAAATTGGCAGAGAAGGGCCTTGGTCAGGGAGGTGACCAAGAACCTGATGGTCATTCTGAGAGAGCTCCAGAGATCCTCTGTGGAGATGGGAGAACCTTCCAGAAGGACATCCATTTCTGCAGCACTCCACCAATCAGGTCTTTATGGTAGAGTGGCCAGACAGAAGCCACTCCTCAGTAAAAGGCACATGACAGCCCGCTTGGAGTTTGCCCAAAGTCACCTAGAGAACTCTCAGACCATGAGAAACAAGATTCTCTGGTCTGACGAAACCAAGATTGAACTATTTGGCCTGAATGCCAAGCGTTACATCTGGATGAAACCTGGCACCATCCTTAAGGTGAAGCACGGGGGTGGCAGCGTCATGCTGTGGGGATGTTTTTCAGCGGCAGGGACTGGGAGACTAGTCAGGATTGAGGGAAAATGAACTGAGCAAAGTACACAGAGGTCCTTGATGAAAACCTGCTCCAGAGTACTCAGGACCTCAGACTGGGGGCGAAGGTGCACCTTCCAACAGGACAACGACCCTAAGCACACAGCCAAGATGTCACGACTTCTGCCGAGGTTGGCTCCCCTGCCTGTTCGGGCGGTGCTCGGCGGTCGTCGTCACCGGCCTACTAGCCGCCACCGATCCCTTTTCCGTTTTTTGTTTGTTTTGTCTTATTAGTTGCACCTGTGTCTAATTGTGTTTGCCTGATGGGCTTCCTTATTTAAGGCTAGTAAACCCACCCTTGTTTTGTGAGGGATTGTTCTTGTGTTACGTGTTGTGTTGTTGGGTGTGTTCGTGCTCCGGACCTGGTACCCTGTGTTTTGGGTTGGTCCATATGTGTTTTGGGCATTGCTTTTGGTGCCATATTAAAGTGCACTTTTCCCTTTGGAACTCTCTGCTCTCTGCGCCTGATTCTTACCTCACACACCTAGTCCCGTGTGATACAAGACAATGCAGGAGTAGCTTCGGGACAAGTCTCTGAATGTCCTTGAGTGGCCCAGCCAGAACCTGGACTTGAACCCGATCGAACATCTCTGGAGAGACCTGAAAATAGCTGTGCAGCAATGCTCCTTATCCAACCTGACAAAGTTTGAGAGGATCTGCAGAGCAGAATGGGAGAAGGTGTCCCAAGGTGTCCCAAGCTTGTAGCGTCATACCCAAGAAGACTCAAGGCTGTAATCGCTGCCAAAGGTGCTTCAACAAAGTACTGAGTAAAAGGTCTGAATACTTATGTAAATGTGATATTTCAGTTTTTAATTTGTAATATATTTGCAAAAATGTCAAAACCTGTTTTTGCTTTGTCATTATGGAGTATTGTGTGTAGATTGACCAGGATTTATTTTATTTTATTTTAGAACAAGGCTGTAACGTAATAAAATGTGGAAGAATTCAAGAGGTCTGAATACTATCAGAATGCACTGTAGGTCTTTTTTTAATTTTTAAAGCAGACACTGAATATCCCTTTGAGAATGGTGAAGTAATTAACTAGGCTTTGGATGGTAAATCAATAGACCCAGTCACCACAAAGATATAAATGTCCTTCCTAACTGAGTTGCCAGAGTCATTACTATGATGTGTAGATGCATAAATTAGTTGAAAGTGTTGTGTCTTGATAGGTACACTTGTGGCATTATTGTTCCACTACTGTAAATATGTAAGAATCTCACCATCCATTTCCTTTCATCTTCAATTGTGACACAAATATGATCTGACTTAGGGATGACTCATAGTAGGATAGAGCCAAAGAATGCAAATGTATTATTTGTCATGAAAGGGTAGGCTTACTTTTCCCACTACTTTCTCTATTGGATGATATCTCACGTTTCATCTGCCTGAACAATACAACTAACTTCTTGCTAACGTTAGAAACATCTTTGATTGATCCTATCTCTTTTGACCAAGAGGAACCCATCAATAAAAACAGGCCTCCCGATGATTGGCCCTTTGAATGTAGCCTATTTAGTGGAATACTGTGTCAAATATAGCATAACCAGGCACATGGCAGTCTTTAGTCAATTATACAACTGGGCAACAGCATGTGTCGTTGTTAAAAATACATAAGACTCCCAAATAATTACTGCATTTCTGATGCAAAAATACTCGGTTAATAGTCGTATTTATGTCCCAGAGTTACGCATTCCTAAGTATCTACTATAAATGAGTTACAGTAACAGTAATAGCATGTTACTAGCCTATGCCATCATTTACAGTTTTCACAGAATAGCACAGATCATTTTAAGGAAACTCTGAGTGGAGGATAAATGTGTATTGTTTTGATAAGAAGAAAACAATGACCGCTCCCAGCTCACCTGTTCTTTGATATCTCTCCGGTGTCACGTTCTGCCCAGTTCTTAACTGTAGGTTACTCTGTGTTTGAGCCGGTATTGACGGATAAATATGACAGCAGTGTCTATTTTAAAATTTTTTGGAATGTCTTAAAAAAATTCAAGAACTATTCGTTGTCGTTGAAATGAATACTTGGTGCCGTGGCTAGAAATGTCCACCTGATTCTAGATGATAATGATTCAGGAGCGCTCCTTTCAACCGCGCGTACATTTCCAGCAGCAACAGCTGGCTGCAGCCCATTTGTAAATGACCATATACCGCCCTTTCGGCTGTGCCCGTTGGCTCCGCCTCCCTGATGGCAATCATTTCAGTTGACGAGAGACTAGAAGGGCCGTTCAGTGAAGGCTGTCACAATTGACTACCCAAATACCAGTGGTGGGAAAAGTACCCAAATGTCATACTTGAGTAAAATATACCTTCGTAGAAAATGACTCAAGTAAGTTACCCAGTAAAATACTACTTGAGTATAAGTCTAAAAGTATTTGGTTATAAATATATTTGAGTATCAAAGTAAATCTAATTGCTAAAATACACTTAAGTGTCAAAGTAAAACTAAAAGTATAAGTCATTTCAAATTCCTTATATTAAGAAAACTAGATGGCACAATGTTCTTGTTTTTTAAATTTACGGATAGCTAGGGGCACTCTCCAAAATTCCGACATAATTTACAAATTTAGCGAGTCCGCCAGATGAGAGGCAGTAGGGATGACATGGGATGTTCTCTTGATAAATTGCGAGAAATTTTGACAATTTTCCTGTCCTGCTAAGCATTCAAAATGTAAACGAGTATTTTTGGATGTCAGGGAAAATGTATGGAGGGAAAAGTACATTATTTTCTTTTACGAATGTTGTGAAGTAAAAGTAAAAGTAGTCAAAAATATAAATAGTAAAGTACAGATACCCCCAAAAACTACTTAAGTAATCCTTTGAAGTATTTTTTACTTAAGTACTTTACACCACTGCCAAATTGCATTTCAATGTGACATGCTTGCTTCTTAGTTTTTATGTTTTGTTAAATGTGATAGTTTCATTATACACATTACTGTACATGACATGACAAGACATTGATATTATGACATTATTAATACATTATTATTATTATTAATAATACATTATGACAAAGTATTAGCAGATTAAAATAGTCAATTATTAAATTATATTTCTATAACCTTATTTTAGGATTTCACTCACGTGTAAAAGGGCTTTATTTCGTTTTTCACTGGCTATTGAAGGACATACCAATAGATGCAATGACATGATGCCACATCTCTGCCAACAGTTTGGTGATGGAAGGGTGAGCTGCAGTTAGTTTCAGAGTGGGTAGCAAGGAATAAGTTAAACCTAAATATTTCTGAAACTTAAAGCATTGTATTCGGAACAAATCATTCACTAAACCCTAAACCTCAACTAAATATTGTAATAAATAATGTAGAAATTGAGCAAGTGGAGGTGACTAAACTGCTTGGAGTAACCCTGGATTGTAAACTGCCATGGTCAAAACATATTGATACAACAGTAGCTAAAATAAGGAGAAGTCTGTCCATAATAAAGCACCTGTCCATAATCTACCTTCTTAACAGCACTATCAACAAGGCAGGTCCTACAGGCCCTAGTTTTGTCGCACCTGGACTACTGTTCAGTCAAGTGGTCAGGTGCCACAAAAAGGGGCTTACTAAAATTGCAATTGGTTCAGAACAGGGCAGCACGGCTGGCCCTTGGATGTACACAGAGCTAATAATATTAATATGCATGTCAATCTCTTCTGGCTCAAGGTGGAGAAGAGATTGACTTCCTCACTACTTGTATTTATGAGAGGTATTGACTTGTTGAATGCACAGAGTTGTGCGTTTTAACTACTGGCGCACAGCTCGGACCCCCATGCAAACCCCACAAGACATGCCAAAACAGACTACTGGAGGCGCACAGTACTACATAGAGCCATGACTACATGGAACTCTATTCCACATTAAGTAACTAATGCAAGCAGTAGAATTTATTTAAAATAAACAGATAAAAATACACCTTATGGAACAGCGGGGTCTGTGAAGCAACACAAACATAGACACAGACACGTGCATACACACACATGATAACATGTGCACTATATACACAAGTACACATGGATTTTGTACTCTAGATATGTGGTAGTGGTTCACCTTCCAACAGGACAACAACCCTAAGCACACAGCCAAGACAATGCAGGAGTGGCATTGGGACAAGTCTCTGAATGTCCTTGAGTGTCCCAGCCAGAGCCCGGACTTGAACCTGATCGAACATCTCCGGAGAGACCTGAAAAAAGCTGTGCAGCGATGCTCCGCATCCAACCTGATAGAGCTTGAGAGGATCTGCAGAGAAGAATGGGAGAAAGTCAGGTGTGCCAAGCTTGTAGTGTCATACCCAAGAAGACTCAAGACTGTAAAGGGTCTGAATACTTATGTAATTATGATATGTCAGTTAAAAGAAAATATAATAATAATTATGGGTTATTGTGTGTAGATTGATTAGGATTAAAAAAATAATTACACTACCGTTCAAAAGCTTGGGGTCACTTGAAAATGTCTTTTTTTTTTTTTTAAAGCACATTTTTTGTTCATTAAAATAACATCAAATTGATAAAAAATACAGTGTAGACATTGGTAATGTTGTAAATGACTATTGCAGAATCTTTATGGAATGTCGACTTAGGCGTACAGAGGCCCATTATCAGCAACCATCACTACTGTGTTCAAATGGCACGTTGTGTTATTAGCTAATCCAAGTTTATCATTTTAAAAGGCTAATTGATCATTAGAAAACCTTTTGAAATTATGTTAGCACAGCTGGAAACGGTTGTCCTGATTAAAGAAGCAATAAAACTTTAGACTAGTTGAGTATCTGGGGCATCAGCATTTGTGGGTTCGATTACAGGCTCAAAATGGCCAGAAACAAAGACCTTTCTTCTGAAACTCGTCAGTCTATTCTTGTTCTGAGAAATGAAGGCTTTTCCATGTGAGAAATTGCCAAGAAACTGAAGGCCAGCATCCCGGAGTCGCCTCTTTACTGTTGACGTTGAGGCTGGTGTTTTGTTGGTCCTGTTTAATGAAGCTGACAGTTAAGGACTTGTGAGGCGTCTGTTTCTCAAACTAGACACACTAATGTACTTGTCCTCTTGCTCAGTTTTGTACCGGAGCCTCCCACTCCTCTTTCTATTCTGGATAGAGCCAGTTTGCGCTGTTCTGTGGGAGTCGTACAGCCGTAGTACATAGCGGTGTATGAGATCTTCAGTTATTTTTTCATTTTTTTTCATTTACAACATGAACAATGTCTACGCTGTATTTCTGATCAATTTGATGTTATTTTAACGAACAACAAATGTGCTTTTCTTTCAAAAACAAGGACATTTCTAAGTGACCCCAAACTTTTGTTCGGTAGTGTAGTCACAGGAATAATGGTGGTCAATTTTTTATTTATTTTAATTTCACCTTTATTTAACCAGGTAGGCAAGTTGAGAACAAGTTCTCATTTACAATTGCGACCTGGCCAAGATAAAGCAAAGCAGTTCGACACATACAATGACACAGAGTTACACATGGAGTAAAACAAACATACAGTCAATAATACAGTAGAAACAAGTCTATATACGATGTGAGCAAATAAGGTGCGATAAGGGAGGTAAAGGCAAAAAAAGGCCATGGTGGCAAAGTAAATACAATATAGCAAGTAAAACACTGGAATGGTAGATTTGCAGTGGAAGAATGTGCAAAGTAGAAATACAAATAATGGGGTGCAAAGGAGCAAAATAAATAAATAAATAAATAAATAAAATACAGTAGGGAAAGAGGTAGTTGTTTGGGCTAAATTATAGGTGGGCTATGTACAGGTGCAGTAATCTGTGAGCTGCTCTGACAGCTGGTGCTTAAAGCTAGTGAGGGAGATAAGTGTTTCCAGTTTCAGAGATTTTTGTAGTTCGTTCCAGTCATTGGCAGCAGAGAAATGGAAGGAGAGGCGGCCAAATAAATAATTGGTTTTGGGGGTGACCAGAGAGATATTCCTGCTGGAGCGCGTGCTACAGGTGGGTGATGCTATGGTGACCAACAAGCTGAGATAAGGGGGGACTTTACCTAGCAGGGTCTTGTAGATGACATGGAGCCGGTGGGTTTGGCGACGAGTATGAAGCGAGGGCCAGCCAACGAGAGCGTACAGGTCGCAATGGTGGGAAGTATATGGGGCTTTGGTGACAAAACGGATGGCACTGTGATAGACTGCATCCAATTAGTTGAGTAGGGTATTGGAGGCTATTTTGTAATAGCCAAGGATTGGTAGGATGGTCAGTTTTACAAGGGTATGTTTGGCAGCATGAGTGAAGGATGCTTTGTTGCGAAATAGGAAGCCAATTTTAGATTTAACTTTGGATTGGAGATGTTTGATGTGGGTCTGGAAGGAGAGTTTACAGTCTAACCAGACACCTAGGTATTTGTAGTTGTTCACGTATTCTAAGTCAGAGCCGTCCAGAGTAGTGATGTTGGACAGGCGGGCAGGTGCAGGCAGCGATTGGTTGAAGAGCATGCATTTAGTTTTACTTGTATTTAAGAAGAGTTGGAGGCCACGGAAGGAGAGTTGTATGGCATTGTATGGCATTGAAGCTTGCCTGGAGGGTTGTTAACACAGTGTCCAAAGAAGGGATAGAAGTATACAGAATGGTGTCCGTCTGCGTAGAGGTGGATCAGAGACTCACTCCAGCAGCAAGAGCGACATCATTGATGTATACAGAGAAGAGAGTCGGTCCAAGAATTGAACCCTGTGGCACCCCCATAGAGACTGCCAAAGGTCCGGACAACAGATCCTCCGATTTGACACACTGAACTCTATCAGAGAAGTAGTTGGTGAACCAGGCGAGGCAATCATTTGAGAAACCAAGGCTGTCGAGTCTGCCGATGAGGATGTGGTGATTGACAGAGTCGAAAGCCTTGGCCAGATCAATGAATACGGCTGCACAGTAATGTTTCTTATCGATGGCGGCTAAGATATCATTTAGGACCTTGACCGTGGCTGAGGTGCACCCATGACCAACTCTGAAACCAGATTGCATAACAGAGAGGGTATGGTGAGATTCGAAATGGTTGGTAATCTGTTTGTTGACTTGGCTTTCGAAGACCTTAGAAAGGCAGGGTAGGATAGATATAGGTCTGCAGCAATTTGGGTCAAGAGTGTCCCCCCCTTTAAAGAGGGGGATGACCGCGGCAGCTTTCCAATCTTTAGGGATCTTGGACAATATGAAAGAGAGGTTGAACAGACTGGTAATAGGGGTTGCAAAAATGGTGGCAGATAATTTTAGAAAGAGAGCTGATTTGTAGGTGTCCAGGTTTTGCAGCTCTTTCAGAACATCTGCTATCTGGATTTGGGTGAAGGAGAAGCTGGGGAGGCTTGGGCAAGTAGCTGCGGGGGAGCGGAGCTGTTGGCCGGGGTTGGGGTAGCCAGGAGGAAAGCATAACCATCCGTAGAGAAATTCTTATTGAAATTCTCGATTATCGTAGATTTATCGGTGGTGACAGTGTTACCTAGCCTCAGTGCAGTGGGCAGCTGGGAGGAGGTGCTTTTATTCTCCATGGACTTCACAGTGTCCCAAAACCGACTGACTGCGTGTATTGGTTCCTAACTTCCTTGAAGAGTTGCATAATTTCAGGGACTATTCGATGCTAGTGCAGTCCGCCACAGGATGTTTTTGTGCTGGTTGAGGGCAGTCAGGTCTGGAGTGAACCAAGGACTGTATCTGTTCTTACAGTGCCTTGCGAAAGTATTCGGCCCCCTTGAACTTTGCGACCTTTTGCCACATTTCAGACTTCAAACATAAAGATATAAATTTTTTTGTGAAGAATCAACAACAAGTGGGACACAATCATGAAGTGGAACGACATTTATTGGATATTTCAAACTTTTTTAACAAATCAAAAACTGAAAAATTGGGCGTGCAAAATTATTCAGCCCCTTTACTTTCAGTGCAGCAAACTCTCTCCAGAAGTTCAGTGAGGATCTCTGAATGATCCAATGTTGACCTAAATGACTAATGATGATAAATACAATCCACCTGTGTGTAATCAAGTCTCCGTATAAATGCACCTGCACTGTGATAGTCTCAGAGGTCCGTTAAAAGCGCAGAGAGCATCATGAAGAACAAGGAACACACCAGGCAGGTCCGAGATACTGTTGTGAAGAAGTTTAAAGCCGGATTTGGATACAAAAAGATTTCCCAAGCTTTAAACATCCCAAGGAGCACTGTGCAAGCGATAATATTGAAATGGAAGGAGTATCAGACCACTGCAAATCTACCAAGACCTGGCCGTCCCTCTAAACTTTCAGCTCATACAAGGAGAAGACTGATCAGAGATGCAGCCAAGAGGCCCATGATCACTCTGGATGAACTGCAGAGATCTACAGCTGAGGTGGGAGACTCTGTCCATAGGACAACAATCAGTCGTATATTGCACAAATCTGGCCTTCATGGAAGAGTGGCAAGAAGAAAGCCATTTCTTAAAGATATCCATAAAAAGTGTCAATTAAAGTTAGCCACAAGCCACCTGGGAGACACACCAAACATGTGGAAGAAGGTGCTCTGGTCAGATGAAACCAAAATTGAACTTTTTGGCAACAATGCAAAATGTTATGTTTGGCGTAAAAGCAACACAGCTGAACACACCATCCCCACTGTCAAACATGGTGGTGGCAGCATCATGGTTTGGGCCTGCTTTTCTTCAGCAGGGACAGGGAAGATGGTTAAAATTGATGGGAAGATGGATGGAGCCAAATACAGGACCATTCTGGAAGAAAACCTGATGGAGTCTGCAAAAGACTTGAGACTGGGACGGAGATTTGTCTTCCAACAAGACAATGATCCAAAACATAAAGCAAAATCTACAATGGAATGGTTCAAAAATAAACATATCCAGGTGTTAGAATGGCCAAGTCAAAGTCCAGACCTGAATCCAATCGAGAATCTGTGGAAAGAACTGAAAACTGCTGTTCACAAATGCTCTCCATGCAACCTCACTGAGCTCGAGCTGTTTTGCAAGGAGGAATGGGAAAAAATGTCAGTCTCTCGATGTGCAAAACTGATAGAGACATACCCCAAGCGACTTACAGCTGTAATCGCAGCAAAAGGTGGCGCTACAAAGTATTAACTTAAGGGGGCTGAATAATTTTGCACGCCCCAATTTTTCAGTTTTTGATTTGTTAAAAAAGTTTGAAATATCCAATAAATGTCGTTCCACTTCATGATTGTGTCCCACTTGTTGTTGATTCTTCACAAAAAATACAGTTTTATATCTATATGTTTGAAGCCTGAAATGTGGCAAAAGGTCGCAAAGTTCAAGGGGGCCGAATACTTTCGCAAGGCACTGTAGTTCTACATTTTTTGAAAGGGGCATGCTATTTAAAATGGTGATAAAATTACTTTTAAAGAACGACCAGGCATCCTCTACTGACGGGATGAGGTCAATATCCTTCCAGGACACCCGGGCCAGGTCAATTAGAAAGGCCTGTTCGCAGAAGTGTTTTAGGGAGCGTTTGACAATGATGAGGGGTGGTCATTTGACCGCGGACGCATAGCGGATGCAGGCAATGAGGCAGTGATTGCTGAGATCCTGATTGAAAACAGCAGAGTTGTATTTGGAGGGTAAGTTGGTCAAGATAATATCTATGAGGGTGCCCATGTTTACGGATTTAGGGTTGTCCCTGGTGGGTTCCTTCATAATTTGTGTGAGATTGAGGGCATCTAGCTTAGATTGTGGGACTGCCGTTGGTGTTAAGCATATCCCAGTTTAGGTCACCTAACAGAACGAACTCTGAAGATAGATGATAGACGGGGGGCAATCGATTCACATACGGCGTCCAGGGTACAGCTGGGAGCTGAGGGAGGTCTATAACAGGCAGCAACAGTGAGAGACTTATTTCTGGAGAGATTAATTTTTAAAATTAGAAGCTCGAACTGTTTGGGCATAGACCTGGAAAGTATGACAGAACTTTGCAGGCCATCTCTGGAGTAGATTGCAACTCCTCCCCCTTTAGCAGGTCTATCTTGATGGAAAATGTTGTAGTTGGGTATGGAAATCTCCAAATTTTTGGTGGCCGTCATAAGGATTCAGACACGGCAAGGACATCAGGGTTGGCGGAGTGTGCTAATGCAGTGAGTAAAACACATTTAGGGAGGAGGCTGCTAATGTTAACATGCATGAAACCAAGGGTTTTTTGGTTACAGAAGTCAACAAATGAGAGTCCCTGGGGACACGCAGGGCCTGGGTTAACCTCCACATCACCCGAGGAACAGAGGAGGAGTATGATGAGGATACGGCTAAAGGCTATCAAAACTGGTCGTCTAGTGCATTGGGGACAGAGAATAAAAGGAGCAGATTTCTGGGCGTGGTAGAATAGATTCAGGGCATAATGTACAGACAAGGGGTATGGTGGGGTGCGGGTACAGTGGAGGTAAGCCCAGGCACCGAGTGATGATAAGAGAGGTTGCATCTCTGGACGGGCTAGTTATGCTGGGTGAGGTCACCGCATGTGTGGGAGGTGTTACAAAGGAGGTATCTGAGGCATGTTGAGTGGGTCTAGGGGCTCCACAGTAAACTAAAACAATGATAACTATCCTAAACAACAGTGTACAAGGCATATTGACATTTGAGAGAGATATAAAGTGAGGCATAAAGCAATCACAGCTGTTGATTGGGAGAGTTAGCTAAGACAACAACGGGTAAGACAACAACAGCTAAGACAACAGCAACAGGTAAAATGGCAATGAATGGGCAGAGAGGGCCGGTTAACTACACACAGGGCCTGCGTTCGAGGCTGGGGCCGACAGATAAACAATAAATAAACAAAATGGAGTACCGTAATTAATGAACAGTCCAGCAGGCATCAGCTATGTAGCCAAGTGATCACAGGGTCCAGTGAACAGCAATAGATGGAACAGGGAAGCCGCGGGGTAGTCGTTTATACGCTAGCATGTGGAGACACTGCGTTTAAAGTTAGCAGGCCGGGGTAAGTAGAATCGTCTGCTTTGACGTCTGGCAAAGGCCGGTTGAGGGCACAGCGGATGGAGTTACGTCAGCGGACCAGTCGTGGTGGCGAAAGAGGTATTGTAGTTGTAGTAATTTCGTTTGCTACCCGGGAGATGCGCCTGGCTCACGGCTAACTGGTGCTAGCTTCGGGGCAGGGGCGATAGCCACTATAGCAAATTCGGTAGCAGCTAGCTGGCGGGGATGATCCGATGCAAAGGTTCAGAGCTTACAGCAAGTATCCGGTGGAGTAGTGGATTCTAGCCGTGTTGGGGGTAAAGTCCGGGAGGCATTGGCTGAGTAGCCGAGTGATCACAAAGAGGGCCGGGAGGTAGGCTTGCCTCAGGGCTAGCTTTCGGGGCTGGGTCACTCGGTGGCAACTAGCTAGCTGTGATGATCAGGAGTAATGGTCCAGGGTTTACGGCAGGAATCCGGCGTTGTAGTGGAGAAAAACATTCCGATACTGGTAGACTGGCAGGTATTATCCAGGCTAAAAAAACATCTGGTGCCTGTGCAGAAGGTAAAGGCCGCTAGCAGTGGCTAACAATGACTAAATAGCTAGTAACTAATTAGCTGGTTAGCTTCGGATGGCTAACTTCTGATGAAGGTTCTGGCTATAAGGTCTAAAAAATAGCAGATCTGTGTCACATTTAATTTAAAAAATGGAAAAGAGATTGAAAATAAATTTAAATGTATACAAAAAAGACGAAAAATACAAAAAGTAAACGAGAGGACGACAAACCACGTCTGCTACTTTCTAGGGAGTTTTTCCTAGCCACCGTGCTTCTACACCTGCATTGCTTGCTGTTTGGTGTTTTAAGCTGGGTTTCTGTACAGCACTTTGAGATATCAGCTGATGTACAAAGGGCTATATAAATACATTTGATTTGATTTTGATTTGATTTGCTACGCCATCTTGGAAACATCTTGTCCTGTAGGCCATTAATACTCTCATATACAGTTACTCTTCAACTTCATTCCACTTGAAGATGTTCTATTGCAACTTGCCCATCTTTGTGTTAGGTGTGTTAGGTGAACACACACAGGGAGTGAAGCGGAGTGGGTAGACACACACACCCACACACAAGCACACATACATATAAACACACAAACAGAGATCAGACACAAGATAAGCTACATAGTAAGCATGGTCTTGGTCTGTGTCGTTTATAGATATGCTATTTTTGACTATTGCGCTTTCTGTGCCTTTTTCTGAAGAAAACATATGTAAACCACAGAGAATATGTCTATTGATGGTCACTGTCTTGGGTTTTCAAAACAAAATGTTCTTGGTCAGAGATGTTCTAATGAAGGCCTATCATTGGCATGAGTTGGATTGTGCATTAAAATAACCTATTTTATTTACATGAAAAATAAGCTACTGTAGTAACCCTTTCATTTCGTCTCACAGCACATCCTAGGAGCTCCCTATTTGCTCACTTGCTTGTTGACTCACTTACATTGGCTATGTGTCAGTAGATAGATAATTTAAGGTAAATGATCAATAGTGCAGCCTAAGAATAGAAGGGAATAGTGGTGGATAAAAATACAAAAATAGAAATGAAATGATCAAAAAGACAGGAAGGCTACTGAACTTTAAACGATGTGATGATGCATGGGATTTTCTAAAAGTGTTCTATTGATAGGTAACTTTGATTCATCCTTTGCTTTGTCCAATTCCTATTTTGGGCCATTTCAATAGGTGAGTGAATATACTGGGAACAAGAGGATCCCATATCCAATAGCTCTGTACTTACTCTGCTGTGTTACAATCTCTCACATTGAATGCATAGAATCTCACTGCCTACAGGTCCTACTAGTCTTACTTCCATTGGTTCTGCCTGATTTTGTTAGATCTACAATAGTCGTCTTACCATTTGACTGATCTCACGCAGCTAATCAAGGCTTTGGCTCTTCAATAATACAGCCACATCCCTTAGGCCAAACATAGTGCTGTCATAGTTTATTATATACAGTATCCATTTGTCACTTCAAAGATGCCAAAAGATAGTCCACATACTATCTTAATGGGTATATTTAGAGGTTATAACTCAATCATTTATATGAGCTACACAATTCTGGACTATTTTTGGGAGGTGGCACATTGCTTTCATTACTCCTAAAAATAATTTAAGGACAAGTGTTATTAACATCGAGCAATCACACAGAGACACTCCTAACACAGGCAGGCACTACGCACACACACGCCACTCAAAGACACACACAAGCACACCAATGTGCGCTCACTCATGCACACACACTTGATGATCTTAAAGAAGGCCTTTTATGATGCAAGAGTTAGCAACATCTCAGAGGGCTGCTTCCACCGCTGCTATAGGCTACATCCCTGTGTGCAGCTAGATTCACCCAATTCAGTGGAGAATAAACACAACCATCACCTGTAAATAAAAGTAAAACCACCTGCTAAGAATCATAGGAGCAGTGTTGACACTCTGTCTAAAGGTTATTCATTGTGTAGGATATACTGTATGTTAGTCATTTCGATGCCGGAACAAAGTTTACATATCAGTGTTGTGACCATAGCATGTATGCCCACAAGCATTATGAATCACATTAAAAAGAGAGTACATTCTAAGTCAGATGAAGGAGCCCTTTGGAAAGTGTTCACATTTAGACTTCTTTTTTGTTTTCCTGAAACTGCTCACTTCTGCTTTCGACAACATCAGCGGCTGCCATTTTAGTGTGTGTGGTGGGGCTGTTGAATTCAGAAATAGACTCCATGGTCAGTGTGCATGTATGAGAGCAATTCTTTGTTGTGTGCACTTTCATAGCCGCGAGCTTATCTCCATCAGAACAGCATTAAGCCAGACCTTTACCCCAAACCCCCAACCTTTAGCTGCTCTACAGTTGTCCTACTGTCTTCAAGATAGAGTCAGACAATCACACGCAGAGAACATTTCTCTTACCCCTCATTGCTAGTGAGACCTGCATCGGTACATTTAAAAAAGTATACCTGAAATAAGCTTTGGTTTGTAGAGCTTTTTGGGAGTTGTGGGATTTTACATGTGCTTATAGCCTATGCTTCAGAATCGAACAAATACAACAACAAAGTTTTGTTGCATAAAATCAAAAAGGTATTCTATTTGTTTACTATATCAAAAAGACCATCCATGTACTTAAAGACACTTCAGAAAATGGAGGTGAATTTAATGACCCAAAGTGACATAACCATAGTCTATATGGATGATGGACATAAATAGTAGGCCTCTTTTATGTACAATAATGTTTTCAAAGGTGAAATGGATTACGGTTCCTATAGGGGCCTAAAAGGAAAGGTGGGCGAGTGCACAAACCAACAGAGCAACAGCAGTGTGCTGTCTCTGGGTATTTCAGTGTGTTTTTCCAAGGCAACCATTGAAAAGTTAATTGGGGGAGAGTTCAAGGATTCTCAGGAACTCTTTGGCTTTTGCCAAAGAGGAAGAGGCGATGCAAGAGGGTTCACTCCTGTAAAAATCCTTCCATGATACAACAATTCCCATCGTTAGGGCGGAGACAAGACCATATTGTCATTATAACTGTGCATACATAGCTAAGTGGTCTCAGAGCCACTCAGCTATGTCCCAATGGGGCACCGGAATATCGCTTCTCATCATCTAGGACGCAGTGGTGTAAAGTACTTAAGTAAAAATACTTTACTATTTATATTTTTGACCATTTTTACTTCACTACATTCCTAAAGAAAATAATGTACTTTTTACTCCATATTTTCCCTGACACCCAAAAGTATTCTTTACATTTTATTTGCTTAGCAGCACAGGACAATGGTCCAATTGACGCACTTATCAAGAGAACATCCCGTGTCATTCCCGGCCTCTGATCTGGCAAACTCGCTAAACAGACATGATTTGTTTGTAAATTATGTCTGAGTGTTGGCTATCCAAAAATTTTAAAAAACAAGAACATGGTGCCGCCTGGTTTGCTTAATATAAGGAATTTTAAATTATTTATACTTTTACTTTTGATACTTAAGTATATTTTAGCAATTAGATTTACTTTTGATACTTAAGTATATTTAAAACCAAATACTTTTCGACTTTTACTCATGTGGTATTTTACTGGGTGACTTTCACTTTTACTTGAGTCCTTTTCTATTAAGGTCTATTTCGTTTTAGTCAAGTATGACAATTGTTTACTTTTTCCACCACTGTTAGAACGCGATAGTTCAGCGTCCCATTTCGAAATACAATAGCTACAAGGCTCTGAGACCACCATCTGTGGGGACGCACAGATGGAATACGCACCTCACTACAATTCCCAACCAATGCGTCTCTGGTACACATCCTCTATTCATTTAAATGTATGGACAGATGGAGAAATTGCTTGAGCTGTGCTGAGAGTTAGAAAAGTAGGCTACGAAAGTCAACCGTCCAATATTCTAGAACACTGCCGTGCATACATGTACATGTTTTGGACTATGATAAACCCTTATGAAGCTCTTGCATGAAACACAAAACAATAACCAATGTAGACACTATTTAGTTCAGCCTGGTCTCAGAGAAAGCATATTATATGTTACTAAAATCTGTGAAACTCTGTTTAGTACGATATGCTACATTAGGCTACGTTATTTGAGACATTTAGTATGAGAAGGGAAAGGTTGCATGTTAAAATCTCATCACGGACAACTTTTTACCTAATTAGCAACTTTGCAACGACTTACTACTTTTTAGCTACTCCTTAGCATGTTATCTTAGCATGCAATGACTTAGCATGTTAGCTAACCCTTCCCTGAACAATAAACGTAACCCTTTAATCTAACTCCTAACCTTAACCCCTAGCCTAACTAACGTTAGCAACAGCAAATTGGAATTCATAACATTTGATATATATTGCAAATTTGTAACATATTGTACGAATTGCAATTCATAAAATATCATATGAATTGTAATTTGTAACATACTGTAACGACCCTGGGTTTATAAGCGAGGAAATCGACTATGCCACTGCGGCACAGTGGCAAGGTCAAGGGTTCGAGGCCTGCTCCCTGCCTGTTTCATTACATTGGTGTCAGAAGTGGGATCGGACCTTGCATCCACGACAGTGCGTGTGCTTGGCTGGTGAGCGCGTTCCTGTAAGACGTAGAGTCGCAAGCTAGCGCGAGGTCGCGCTCTTTGAAAGGAGGGAGTAGTGTAAGGACCCTGGGTTTATAAGCGTTGAAATCGACTCTGCCGCACGAGCATGCTTTTGCGGCACAGTCGATAGCGCGCCGGATCTCGGGCTAGAAGGTCGAGGGTTCGAGGCCTGCTCCCTGCCTGTTTCATTACAATACTATGCGTCCTACAATTCATATGACCACTATTACATTGGTAGGCCAATGTAATATAACCTAATGTAACATATGCTAAATGGAGAGGCACAGGTTTTAGTAACATATAATAAGTTTTGCTCTGTGACCAGTTTGCAGTCAGCTGTTATTTGGGATTAATTTCCAGGAGGCTTCTATTGCATGATTTACAGGTAATGCCTAATTATAGAGGTTAAAGGTATCGAGAACTGATTAATGTATTTTGGTGGATCCTTAATCATTTTCAATAGCATTAAACTGCATCAAATATATAACTGTAGCCTAGACTAACAAATATAAATAAAAATCATAGACCTGGTCACAATCAAATAAATTTTTTGGACCAATGTTTTCTTCACATTTCAAATGTATCTGAAGTTTAAATTCAAAGCGCACTACTGCAATTGTTTTAACAAATGCATTCATGCGGGGGTAATTCATGTTTTGAAAAGGAAAGTGAACAGTTTTCTAAAGTTTGCAAACAGTTTTTCCTCTGGCAGTGGACTGCTTCGGACGAGCATTTAAACGTATTGTTTTGGAGAATCCAATTGAAAAATCCATTGTTGTTGCGAAATTTTTAATCCGGGGATTTTAAAAACATCACATGCTCGGTCGGGGGATCGGGTGTTTGTGCACAACACGCAAATAACACGCACATTCTTTCAATCCCAGGTTTCTTACTTTTTCCTATTCACAATTGTTTCAACTCTTTACAGATACAGTATATGGCAGATTGAAGAGGTTGCGAAAGATAACGCGTGTACGAGGATAAAGGAGATTCCGACCGGGATAACTTTTTCCAAAGATAGGGGCGCCCATGTCAGTCTGTGATTTATAGCCCAAATATGAGGTACATTTATAGCCAGCGGTCTTTGATGGTCCTGTCTTCATTAGGGATCCTATCTGGGATTATGTCTCTGCTATCGGTCATTTTGATTTTCCAGATACAATCACAACAGATTGCTGTGAAGGAATCACCCCCCAACATCTCCATCGTGCCAACTAATGTTTGGGCAGTGCTTATGCCTGTGTCTATAGTGCTCTCTGCTCTCTCCCTCACGCTCAATTTGAGCTCTGTCATGGTCTGCCTTCTGCACAGCTACTTTACAACCGAGATATGCAGAGGAGAAGATACAGAAAGGTACACATTCATCAACATACTTTAAGTCTAATGTATTTGTTGTCGGCAAGAATTGTATCACTGATGCACCTGCAGTTTATTTTGTTGAATAACATGCTTCAATTATATTAAAGTTGGACATTGACAGAAATTAAATTAAGAATATTACATTCTTATAAATTCACCACTTTCCGTGTGAACCAGGTGCAGACAGAGACTGCTTGACCGACCACTCCTATCTCTGAACTCAGTATAAATTCGACAAACAATAGCGTTCCCTCGTTGTACACCCAGTGCACAGCCTATGGTCTCAGTGGCCTAGCTCTTTCCCGCGTTGGGTTAGAATTGTGTCTGTGCTTTTTATGACTTTCATATAGATCTAGCTTCTGTGCACTCCAGTGCAAGTAATGACAAAGCATTCTATAAACCAACTAATTTTGAGAAGAAAAGTATCTCACGATAGAAAAATAATGGACAGAAGAGAAGGCCTAATTTGAACCTTAAAATCATTTATTTATTTTGGTGCAAATAAATAATTGTGAACTAATTGAACAATACCCGTCAACATACGATCATGTCATCATTGTCACTGATTGCATTTTCTTCATTTCCTCCCATAGAGCAGACTGGTTCCTATTCCATAGCCAAACTGTCCGACATGTGGCCATTGGATTATTTTGCCTTGGGGTTTCAGTATATTTAGCAGGTAAGACAGACAACAAATGTAAACAGTAAGGGCCATAATGAACTGTTCGAATAAAATTAGAAGAACCTTACAAATATTTTTTACAAGTGGCACCACAAACTCATTGGCTATATCATGAGTATCAAACTGCAACATTTTTGGTAGTATTTTTTGTTGTTGTTGCCGTTGTAAAGATTTAATTTGATATTTTATAAACAATACATACACATACAAACAACATCATACAAACATCCCACCTTCCCAGACACACTAGCACAAACCCCCATCTCCAGCGCCTGCATCACTTTCCGCAACACGGCCTGAAACTGCACCATTTTGTTTCTTGCCGGCACACTTTTGGTTATTTAAATAATAAATCATTATATTTTTTCTGTTGTGCTAATGATGGTGGATTGATTTATATGTTTTTAGTACACATTTTCCTCCAACAAATCGGGTACCTCAGTACACCCCCACATGCTATGTCTTGAAATATGCAAACAGATGGATTAAAAGTTTGTAATACTTAATTGTAATACTTCTGACAGCCGCATTTCTAGCCCCGCCCACAACTTCCGGACTTCATAGCGTTCCCAGAAAGCATGAATTATTGATTCATTATTTGTTTTAGACTTAAGACATGACCTTACCTTGTGCTGTAGAATTTGTGAACTTTGTCTCTTGTATAATTAGCTTCCATTTTCGTTAATTGTAATTTCTTTAGTTATGCTCCAACTTTCCCTCCATCTTGTGCCAACATCAGTTCTTAAATCTTGGTTCCAACAGTTTTTTTAAGAGCTTGTCAGTGGGATATGCTCTCTGCAAGCTTTTATATATCTTCTCTATCATATGAACTTCCTTTTCTGACTCAGATAAGATTCCCTCAAGGTTGCTCTGATGTCTAAATTATTTAAAATCAACATTTTGTGATATGTAACGTTTAAGTTGCATATATTTGAAACTATCTACATTGGTCAGTCCAAAATTACTTTTTAATTCTATCATGGAAATAAATGTGTTTTCTGTTACCAAGTAATTTACGGTTTCTATGCATTTAGTGTTCCATGTGGGCCAATTTAATCGGTGAATTCTGAAAAGCTATCCAAGGGTTGCTCCATTGTTTTTAGGGAGTGGTATTGGTTCTTGTAGAATCCGTTTCATGTTCTTCAATGTTGTTATAGTGTTCTTAACTATGAAGTTGTTAATGTTCTTTGCTTTATCCTTTGAAAATAGACACGTGAAAACATTCTGGGGATGAGCATGCACATCTTCAATATGTACCCATTGTTACTCTTTAGTGCATTTAATTATGTCGCAAGTAAAAGCCTTGGGTAGAGAGTTGAAACAATTCCAAGTCTGGAATATATATTTGGTAGTATTATGAACACTGTAGTCACCCCACATAATGTCATGTGAAAGCACTTTTCATTTAGCTAAAGCAGATTAATTTATCAGACATTACATCCGTTCAGACCAACTGCTAAACAATAACAGATTGTACCAAATAGAGCTTTGCGTGACCTTAGAAAGGACAAATTCATGCAGATTTCTACAAATATACTCCAGTTAATTTGCAGCAGAGGCAAAGGTCACTGCTTTCAGAGTCCCTTCAACTGATTGATACACAAGGCCCAAAACAATGGCGTGTTTGACAGACGTGCATTACTGGCATGTCTTAAGGCAGGTCCTGGCAAGGCAAAGCTGTTTGGCTTTCCATTCCAGTGAATGCCTAGTTCAGGTGGGAGGCAGAGCACCGTTGTAATGGAGGGTGGATGACCCCCTGATCCCACAGCTCCCTTTCAGTGGGAGCTGTGCAATTCCATAACGTCATCATCATATCTCAAAGTTATTCTTCTCTCCTCCCTCCTTTATCACTCCTGGGTCTGTTGTTCTTCAACTGCTGAAAGATGACCAAACATTAGTCAAATAGAGGAAAATACACACAAAAAACACAATGCCAATACACTGCAATATTTAGAGTTATTCATCCCTGGGAGAAAAAGGGACCTGAAAAGTGATCTTTCTCACAGTGAAATAAACTAGTATTTCTGTACCTGTCACTCTGCGTCGCTCTCTCTTTATGTCAGTCTCACTCTCTGTCCCTTTCTCTACTGCAGCTATGTCCATCTACATGCTGCTGGTGTTTGAGGTAGAGACCGGCATAGCCAGCGCATGCGTACTGGCCTCAGGAATCCTGATTCTGCTGGTGATCGTGATTCACTCACTGGTCAAAGCCGCCCGCACCGCCCAACACTACCATGGTGGGGAGCACACTGACACTGTGTACCAGAACCAGCATGGAGAGTGCACCCCTGCCGTCCACCACGGCGAGCTCCAAGACAGGGACAAACCCAGGAGGCATCGCAACAACTCCCATCTCCACCGGCAGTTGTCCTACCCTCCCTGTACTGACCAAAAGCAGCATCACCAGCATCACTCCCCATCCCACGGCCCACAGAGTCACGGCAGTGACAAGGAGGGCTACAGTAGTGGTGGCAGTGGGGGTGGCTCGAGAATGCACAGGACCCTGTCGACAGAGTCAGGGCCGCTGCAGTCTCCGTCTAAGCCATGGAATGGCATTAACAATGAGATGAGAAGCGTGCTGGCCCGCAAGTCAGGGGCCTCCAGTAAAGACTCTACTCTAGTGTAAGATGCACTGCACAAGTCATCGCAGTTAGCACAAGACTAGTTCATTCCGCCCATACGATCTACCGTTCTGAAGAATATGGATAGAAAATAGCTGAAGCTATATAAAAGCTCTGAGCTATCCCACATTTCAATACAGTGGCATTGTCATTTTAATACACCTATCTTAACATCCCTATTGACTTTTTACACACTAACCATGTTTGATTCCATCACTTTTAAGCCCTCTGTAGAATGTTTACTTACTGGTATTCCACTGGAAAATGTTAGTGACTAACTAGCTACAGCTAATGCTTTTGTTGCGACGTGATTATAAGATTTAAAGATTTGCTAATAAATGCTTCCATTTTCAAGTGTTTGGTAAAGACCAAGAACGATCCATGAAATATATTGCCAAAACTGTGTATTACACAATGTATAGAGAAATTCTGTAGTTTCTAGTCTGCATACTGTAAACAAAACATTTTTAATAACTGTGAATAAACTCATTTTGTAAAACAATTTCAAACCATGAGTATGTTGTTACAAAACACCCTGTCCTAAAAGATCAAGTGGAACAGTTGATGTAAACCAGTAGCCTAGTAGCACATTTAGCTTCATTCCTTGTGCACTTTTCCAGATTTTCAAGTGAGTGCCTAGAAGTCCTTGTGGCCGAGTTAATGTTACGGTGCGTGAATGAGGACCCAAAAGCGAATTAACTTAAACAGAGCTTCTTTAATTACCAAACATAGGTAGGCTCAGACGGACCGGCAGATTCCGACAGGACAAGACAAGGTTACAGCAAACATGACGACAGTCTGGTTCAGGCATGAAACACAACAAACAAGAATCCGACAAGGACAGGAGCAGAAACAGAGAGAGATATAGGGACCTAATCAGAGGGAAAAAGGGAACAGGTGGGAAAAGGGGTGACGAGGTGGTTAGGAGGAGACAAGACACAGCTGGGGGAAAGAGGGGGAGAAAAGGTAACCTAACAACGACCAGCAGAAGGAGACAGGGTGAAGGGAAAGGACAGAGACAAGACACAACATGACAGTACATGACAGTACCCCCCCACTCACCGAGCGCCTCCTGGCGCACTCGAGGAGGAAACCTGGCGGCAACGGAGGAAATCCTCGATCAGCGCACGGTCCAGCACGTCCCGAGAGGGAACCCAACTCCTCTCCTCAGGACCGTACCCCTCCCAATCTACGAGGTACTGGTGACCACGGCCCCGAGGACGCATGTCCAAAATTCTACGGACCCTGTAGATGGGTGCGCCCTCGACAAGGATGGGGGGGGGGGGGGGGAAGACGAGCGGGGGCGCGAAGGACGGGCTTGATGCAGGAGACATGGAAGACCGGGTGGACGCGACGAAGGTATCGCGGAAGAAGAAGTCGAACTGCGACAGGATTAATGACCCGAGAAATACGGAACGGACCAATGAACCGCGGGGTCAACTTGCGAGAAGCCGTCTTAAGGAGAAGGTTCTGAGTGGAGAGCCAAACTCTCTGACCGCGACAATATCTAGGACTCTTAGTTCTACGCTTATTAGCAGCCCTCACAGTCTGCGCCCTATAACGGCAAAGTGCAGACCTGACCCTCTTCCAGGTGCGCTCGCAACGTTGGACAAAAGCCTGAGCGGAGGGGACGCTGGACTCGGCGAACTGAGATGAGAACAGCGGAGGCTGGTACCCGAGGCTACTCTGAAAAGGAGATAGCCCGGTCGCAGACGAAGGAAGCGAGTTGTGGGCGTATTCTGCCCAGGGGAGCTGTTCTGACCAAGACGCAGGGTTGCGAAAAGAAAGACTGCGTAAGATGCGACCAATAGTCTGATTGGCCCGTTCTGCTTGACCGTTAGACTGGGGGTGAAAGCCGGAAGAGAGACTGACGGAAGCCCCAATCAAACGGCAAAACTCCCTCCAAAATTGAGACGTGAATTGCGGACCTCTGTCCGAAACGACGTCCGACGGAAGGCCATGAATTCTGAAAACATTCTCGATGATGATCTGTGCCGTCTCTTTAGCAGAAGGAAGCTTAGCAAGGGGAATGAAATGAGCCGCCTTAGAGAACCTATCGACAACCGTAAGAATAACAGTCTTCCCCGCTGACGAAGGCAGTCCGGTGACAAAATCTAAGGCGATGTGAGACCACGGTCGAGAGGGAATAGGAAGCGGCCTGAGACGGCCGGCAGGAGGAGAGTTACCGGACTTAGTCTGCGCGCAGACCGAACAAGCAGCCACGAAACGACGCGTGTCATGCTCCCGGGTGGGCCACCAAAAACGCTGGCGAATGGAAGCAAGCGTACCCCGAACGCCAGGGTGGCCGGCTAACTTGGCAGAGTGAGCCCACTGAAGAACGGCCAGACGAGTAGGAACGGGAACGAAAAGAAGGTTCCTAGGACAAGCGCGCGGCGACGGAGTGTGAGTGAGCGCTTGCTTTACCTGCCTCTCAATTCCCCAGACAGTCAACCCGACAACACGCCCCTCAGGGAGAATCCCCTCGGGGTCAGTGGAGGCTACTGAAGAACTGAAGAGACGAGACAAAGCATCAGGCTTGGTGTTCTTAGAGCCCGGACGATAAGAAATCACGAACTCGAAACGAGCGAAAAACAGCGCCCAACGCGCCTGACGCGCATTAAGTCGTTTGGCAGAACGGATGTACTCAAGGTTCCTATGGTCAGTCCAAACGACAAAAGGAACGGTCGCCCCCTCCAACCACTGTCGCCATTCGCCTAGGGCTAACCGGATGGCGAGCAGTTCGCGGTTACCCACATCATAGTTACGTTCCGACGGCGACAGGCGATGAGAAAAATACGCGCATGGGTGGACCTTGTCGTCAGAGAGGGAGCGCTGAGAAAGAATGGCTCCCACGCCCACCTCTGACGCGTCAACCT